>NC_135975.1:24449206-24752292 GCF_053455715.1 Rhinoraja longicauda
GGGCTTCAATGTTGGGAGCCACGACCGCCCCGACGTGCAGCAACAGCGGCAGCGTGTTCGCCCGCCCCGGATCGCGGGGCTTGGGTCGGCCCGCTGCGGACCGTCTGGCGCGGCTTGCAACCACAACAACCTGACCGCGGGAGAGGACGGCAGGGGAAGGGAAAAGACATTGTGGCCTTCCATCACAGTGAGGAGAGGACTGGAGGAGACTCACTGTGATGGATTTTTTTTTTTTTTTTTTTTTTGGGTTGTGTAATTTGCCTATTTTAATGCTTTATTGTGTAATTCTCCTATTTTAATGCTTTTATTGTTGGACTGTGGGTGACTGAATTTCGTCCAAAAAAATCGTTTTTTTGGATGACAAATAAAGCTATCTTGAATCTTGAATCTCTTGAACTGTGATTTCATCTGTCCAGCATTCCGTGGTGTGGAAAATTTCCAAACTTCTATTCATTGAAAGTACAAGAGCATGCCAACCACTTTTGAAAGATTAAAGACTAAAGTTTAATCATCTTAGCCCCAAATTTCCCAATCGTCAGAAATTATTTTTCTTTACCATCCCATCAGGCCCCAATAATAATGTAAAACTTCAATCATATCATACTTTAGCCATGTAAATCCCAAGGAATAAAAAAATAATGATTTCTGTAACTATAGTATTTAAAAACTTGAAGTCAACAGCCATAAATATATTTAGCATTGAGGATATTTTTCTAACCACCATGGGAGCCAATCGCTTCCAATATGGTGCCTAAAGTGCGGCTTCAGACATTTGCCAGCAACTATGGTAATTTAAGAATAGGAAAAACACCAAGAAGAAATGAAGAGTTGTTGTCAGGAGCCTCTTGATGATAGTATTAACAGGAAAAAAAACTCATCCGACTATCACCACATAAACTTGATCTCAATTAATAAAAATAAAAGACAGATCTATATCTACAATGGAAACACCAGCAACAAAAGACATCAACTAATCTTTCTGCATCCCCAGAACATGGATTGCCTCAGGTGCGTGCAACTTTGCTGATAAAAGGCAGCTGATGGTTTGATGGAAGCTGTGGACAGACCAACAAAAGGATCTTGAGTAGCTCTGAGCCAAGAAGACTTAGGTTCTGACTATTCTACCATAGGCAACACTGATCTGTTCTGGTTGGCTAACATTCAACATGAAGGGAGTTGTTGGAATGGAAGGAGCAGCACTTAAATGATCCCAGTATTTTGTCCGACAGCACTGGACTGCTGTGATGTTCTTGGAGCTCCTTTGATCACTAATATCTGCAGCCATGAAAAACAGTTGTTTGAGAAGTCAGAGGCTCCACTGCACAATTCAAACATTCTGCAGGTGTTCATTCGAATCTCTGACATTAATACTTAGAAGCCGCATCTTGGTTGAGTCCACAAGTTGAAATGTAGTTTCCTGCCATTTCTGCATTGGGATAGGGTGGATTCCACATTCTGTGCAAAGTGGGTGATTCTCTGCTCTACAATATTGCACTTAGATCTTCAGACAGCCCTGTCAATAGACAATAGACAATAGGTGCAGGAGTATACCATTTGGCCCTTTGGGCCAGCACCACCATTCAATGTGATCATGGCTGATCATTCTCAATCAGTACCCCGTTCCTGCTTTCTCCCCACACCCCCTGACTCTGCTATCCCTAAGAGCTCTATCTAGCTCTCTCTTGAATGCATTCAGAGAATTGGCCTCCACTGCCTTCTGAGGCAGAGAATTCCACAGATTCACAACTCTCTGACTGAAAAAGTTTTTCCTCATCTCAGTTCTAAATGGCCTACCCCTTATTCTTAAACTGTGGCCCCTTGTTCTGGACTTCCCCAACATTGGGAACATGTTTCCTGCCTCTAACGTGTCCAACCCCTTAATAATCTTATACGTTTCGATAAGATCTCCTCCTAAATTCCAGTGTATACAAGCCTAGTCGCTCCAGCCTTTCAACATATGACAGTCTCGCCATTCCGGGAATTAACATTGTAAACCTACGCTGCACACCCTCAATAGCAAGAATATCCTTCCTTAAATTTGGAAACCAAAACTGCACACAGTACTCCAGGTGCGGTCTCACTAGGGCCCTGTACAACTGCACAAGGACCTCTTTGCTCCTATACTCAACACCTCTTGTTATGAAGGCCAACATTCCATTGGCTTTCTTCACTGCCTGCTGTACCTGCATGCTTCCTTTCAGTGACTGATGCACTTAGACACCCAGATCTCGTTGTACGACCCCTTTCCCTAACTTGACACCATTCAGATAGTAATCTGCCTTCCTATTCTTACCACCAAAAATTATCCACATTAAACTGCATCTGCCATGCATCCGCCCACTCACACAACCTGTCCAAGTCACCCTGCAACCTCATAGCATCTTCCTCACAGTTCACACTACCACCCAGCTTTGTATCATCTGCAAATTTGCTAATGTATCATTTAATCCCTTCATCCGTCATTAATGTATATTGTAAATAGCTGCTGTCCCAGCACCAAGCCTTGCGGTACCCCACTAGTCACTGCCTGCCATTCTGAAAGGGACCCATTTATCCCCACTCTTTGCTTTCTGTCTGTCAACCAATTTTCTATCCATGTCAGTACCCTACCCCCAATACCATGTGCTCAAATTTGCCCACTAATCTCCTATATGGGACCTCGTCAAAGGCTTTCTGAAAGTCAAGGTACACCACATCCACCGGCTCTCCTCTGTCAATTTTCCTAGTTACATCCTCAAAGAATTTCAGAAGATTAGTCAGGCATGATTTCCCCTTCGTAAATCCATGCTGACTCGGAACGATCCTGTTACTACTATCCAAATGCTCCGTAATTTCATCTTTTATAATTGACACCAGCATCTTCCCCACCACTGATGTCAGACTAACTGGTCTATAATTTCCCATTTTCTCTCTCCCTCCTTTCTTAAAAAGTGGGACAGAATTAGCTACCCTCCAATCCACAGGAACTGATCCTGAATCTATAGAACATTGGAAAATTATCAACAATGCGTCCACAATTTCTAGCACCACCTCCTTAAGTACCCTGGGATGCAGACCATCAGGCCCTGGGGATTTATCAACCTTCAGTCCCATCAGTCTACCCAACACCATTTCCTGCCTAATGTGGATTTCCTTCAGTTCCTCCGTCACCCTAGGATCTCTTGCCACTAGAACATCTGGGGCATTGCTTGTAGCTTCCTTAGTGAAGACAGATCCAAAGTACCAGTTCAACTCGTCTGCCATTTCCTTGTTCCCCATTATAAATTCCCCAGCTTCTGTCTTCAAGGGACCCACATTTGCCTTCATTATTTTTTTCCTCTTTACATACCTAAAAAAGCTTTTACTTTCATCCTTTATATTATTGGCTAGTTTACCCTCGTACCTCATCTTTTCTCCCCGTATTGCCTTCTTAGTTACCTTCTGTTGCTCTTTAAAAGAGTCCCAATCCTCTGGCTTCCCACTCTTCTTTGCTGTGTTATACTTCTTCTCTTTTATTTTTATGCTGTCCTTGACTTCCCTTGTCAGCCACGGGTGCCTCTTATTCCCCTTAGAATCTTTCCTCTTCTTTGGGATAAATTGATCCTGCAACTTCTGCATTTTTCCCAGGAATACACCTACCATTGCTGTTCCGCCGTCTTCCCTGCTAGGGCCACCTTCCAGTCAAATCTGGCTAGCTCCTGCCTCATGCCTCTGTAATCCCCTTTGCTATACTGTAATACTGACACTTCCGATTTTCCCTTCTCCCCCTCAATTTGTAGAGTAAAACATCATATTGTGATCACTGCATCCTAATGGCTCTTTTACCTTGAGTCCCCTTATCAGATCAGGTTCATTACACAACACTAAATCCAGAATTGCCTTCTCCCTGGTCAGCTCTAATACAAGCTGTTCTGAGAATCCATCTCGGAGGCACTCCACAAACTCTCTTTCCTGGGGTTCATTACCAACCTGATTTTCCCAGTCTACCTGCATGTTGAAATCTCCCATAACCACCGTAGCATTACATTTGCGACATGCCAATTTTAGCTCTTGATTCAACTTGCATACCGTAGCTACCTTAACAAGCACTACTGCACTTATACACTTAACACTGCTACTTGCACTAATCTCACACACTCTAGCAGACGGCCATCTCTTCCATATACGCAGTGAAGGCTGTCCTTTCACACACTGCACTCATTCTGCAATGATGAAAGAAGGGAGACGATGTATCCAGCAGCAGTTGACTTAGCTCCAGAAGTCCTTAAACCTCTCCATCATACCCAAGGCCTTTGACGAGAGCATTGTGCAATACTCTGCACTTAGTGCAGAGCCATCAACACTTAAAGACGTTTGCGACATGCCAATTTTAGCTCTTGATTCAACTTGCACCCTATGTCTTGGTCTCCTAATCTGAGGAAAGACATTCTAGCCTTAGAGGGAGTACAGAGAAGGTTCACCAGATTGATCCCTGGGATGGCAGGACTTTCATATGAAGAAAGACTGGATAGACTAGGCTTATGCTCGCTGGAATTTAGAAGACTGAGGGGGGATCTTATAGAAACATATAAAATTCTTAAGGGGTTGGAGAGGCTAGATGCGGGAAGATTGTTCCCGATGTTGGGGAAGTCCAGAACCAGGAGTCACAGCTTAAGGATAAGAGGGAAGTCTTTTAAGACCGAGATGAGAAAACATTTCTTCACACAGAGAGTGGTGAGTCTGTGGAATTCTCTGCCACAGAAGGTAGTTGAGGACAGTTAATTGGCTATATTTAAGAGGGAGTTAGATGTGGCCCTTGTGGCTAAAGGGATCAGGGGGTATGGAGAGAAGGCAGGTACAGGCTACTGAGCTGGATGATCAGCCATGATCATATTGAATGGCGGTGCAGGCTCAAAGGGCCGAATGGCCTACTCCTGCACCTATTTTCTATGTTTCTATGTCGAGGCTACTGTTTGGAGGCCTGTAGATAATTCCCATTAGGGTCTTCTTACCCTTACAATTCCTCATTTCTATCCATACTAATTCTACATCTCCTGATTCTATGTCACCGCTTGCAAGGGAGTGAATATCATTCCTTACCAACAGAGCGACCCCACCCCCTCTGCCCACCTGTCTGTCTTTTCTATACGTTGCGCACCCCTGAATATTCAGTTCCCAGCCCTGGTCCTCTTGTCGCCATGTCTCTGTGATTCCCACAACATCATACTTGCCAATGTCTAACTGAGCCTCAAGCTCGTCCACTTTATTTTTTATACATTGCGCATTTAAATACATCACTTTAACTTCGGTATTCACCTACCCTCTCACACCGGTCACAATTGGCCCTGACCTTACTCTCTTATCCCATCTTGAACTTTCTATCCCATTTATTCGAGTCCTTTGCAATTTCTCCTGTAGTCACTTCACCTTTAACACCATCTTCATATTCCCAATTTGTCAACCCTTCCCCCCCCACTACTTAGTTAAAGCCACACGTGTAGCACTAGCAAACCTGCCTGCCAGAATGTTGGTCCCCCTGCTGTTAAGGTGCAACCCGTCCCTTTTGTACAGGTCACCCCTACCCCAGTGGTCTAGAAATCTAAATCCTGCACCAGCCCCAATAATGTAATTGCTCATATCAATCAACCCTCTTTTGTAACTGCCCTGCCAAATTTCTCTGGAACTGATGCACAAGTAACCTCACCTTTTGATGAATTGGTGCTAGCAATTTCCCACACCCTTTATGACGCTTCTCCTGCTGAGTGGAATGACTCACCGTATAGATCCTGCCTGTAAGCCGGTACCAGGCATTGTGTTCAGGTAAGCAACCACAAGCCTCGATGAGTACACAGACACTGTGACATCCTATGTCAGCTTTTGTGAGGACAGTTGCATTCCCTTGAAGACCCGGATCTGGTTCAACAACAACAAGCCCTGGTTCACAGCAGAACTCAGACAGCTCCATCAGTCAAAAGATGAGGCCTACAGGAGTGGGGATGCAGACCTCTACAGGCAGGCCAAGTACAAGTTGAGAAGAGGAATCAGAGCTGCCAAGGAAAGGTACTCTGAGAAGCTGAGCAAGTTCTCAGCTAATGACTACACTTCAGTTTGGAAGGGCTTACAAGAAATCACCAGGTACAAGAGGAAAACCCCACGCTCCTTGGACAATCGTCAGCTGACCAATGACCTGAACGAGTTTTATTGCAGGTTCGAGAAACAGAAACATAACCCTGGGACCCCCTCCCCCCACCCCAATCACCACTTCACACGTATTCAAAGACTGACTCCAGTTTGCAAAGGCCGGATCCGTCCCCACCCACTCCTTCCCAAGCAGCATTTCACACCTACTCAGAGACTGGCTAGAGTTTGCAAAGACTGGCCCTCCCCCTTCTCCCCCCCCCTCCCCCCCTCCCCCCCCCCTCACCCCTCTGCAATCACCAATTTGCACATCCTCACAGAATGACTCCAGTTTAGCAATAGAAATTGCGGAGGTGGAGAGGCTATTCAGAAAACAGAAAAGCGGGAAATCTCCAGGACCGGACAATGTTTCCCCCTCTACCCTCAAGCTCTGTGCCAAACAACTGGCACCAATCTACACAGACATTTTCAACCAGTCCCTGTAAACCTGCACTGTCCCTGCCTGCTTCAAGGTCTCCACTATTGTCCCTGTACACAAAAAGACAAGGATCACTGGTCTTAATGACTACAGGCTTGTCGCACTGACCTCTGTAGTCATGAAGACCTTTGAAAGACTTATGCTGGCCCAGCTGAAAAACATCACAAAACCCCTGTGGACCCCCTGCAGTTTGCATACAGGGCCAATAGATCGGTGGATGACGCAGTCAATCTAGGCCTGCACTTCATCCTCCAGCAGCTAGACCGCAAAGGGACCTATGCCAGGATTCTGTTTGTGGACTTTAGCTCTGCTTTTAACACCATTGTGCCAGAGCTACTACACGACAAACTCTCCCAGCTGACTGTGCCTGAACCCCTCTGTCAGTGGATCAACTTCCTGACAGACAGAAAGCAGCCTGTGAGACTGGGAAAGCACATCTTGAACCCGCAGACACTCAACACAGGAGCACCACAAGGCAGGGTACCCTCCCCTCTCCTTTACTCTCTCTACACCAACGACTGCACCTCCACAGACTCTTCTGTCAAGCTCCTCAAGTTTGCGGATGACACTACCCTGATTGGACTGATCCAGGTCGGGGAAAAATCTGCCTACAGATGGGAATCTACCTACATCCTGGTGCCATCACAACAACCTGGAGCTCAATGCTCTCAAGACAGTGGAACTAATTGTAGACTTTCGAAGAGATCCCCCTCCCCTCCCCCCACTCACCGTCAACAACACCATAGTCACATCTGTGGAATCATTTAAGTTCCTTGGAACCATCATCTCCAGGGACCTTAAATGGGGGGGGGGGGGGGGGGGCACCATCGACTCTACAGTCAAAAAGGCCCAACAGAGGATGTACTTCCCGCGGCAACTGAGGAAACACAATCTGCCACAGGCAATGATGATCCAATTCTATACTGCTATCATTGAGTCCGTCCTCACCTTCTCCATCATGGTCTGGTTTGGTTCAGCCACCAAGCACGACATCCGGAGGCTGCAATGGATCATTTGCACAGCTGAGAAGGTTGTTGGCTGCAACCTTCCCCCCATTGACGAACTGTACACTGCAAGGGCCAGGAAGCGAGCGGGCAAGATCATCTCTGACCCCTCTCACCCTGGCCAGAAACTCTTCGAAGCACTTCCCTCTGGAAGGCGACTCCGGACTGTCAAAGCAGCCACAGCCAGACATAAGAAACAGTTTTTTTCCACCAGTGATAGTTCTACTCAATAACCAAAGTCTGTAGTCCCTTTTTTGCTCTGGTTTATTTTCACCCACATGTTTAGACCGTAATGGTGTATCCTTATTGTTTTGATGTGTTTATGCTTTATTCTTAATTGTTAACTGTTTGCTTGTGTTGTCATTTGTGAGCGGAGCACCAAGGCACATTCTTTGTATATGCATACTTGGCCAATAAACTTATTCATTCATTCATTCATTCATTCATTCATTCGTTCATTCATTCAGTTCCTGAGGTTCTGGCTCCAAGTATCGGCTCTAGCGACAGTGTGTCAATATCTTCATTTTCTTCCTGTTCAGCCAATGCTTGGCCAGTTGGACCTTGAGAATGAAAAGGATACATAATAATGGATATGGCAAAGAGCTGGAAAGTTGCATGGATTGTAAATCGGAAGACAGCATGGGTTGAGATTTCAATAGGAATTAGAAAGAATGAATAAGTAGGAACGTCTCCAACATTACCAGTCCACCACTTGCCATATACTCTGTAATTCTTGATCCAGTTATTGCCAGCACTCAGCTTCAGCCCAACATTTTCCCTTTGACATTGGCACTGGGGGAATAACATATGTCACAGAGTATGTTTGGGTGGTAGTAGAGCAATATGAATAACTTTGGTTAACATACTTCAGGCAGGATAAATGTGTCCAAGAGGGCAGCATTCACAGGTGAGATAGTTGGATGCTTCATGAGTCACAAGTTCCAGTTTGATTTGCAGCCTGTGCTTCCTCCTTTATTCTCAATAGACAATAGACAATAGGTGCAGGAGTAGGCCATTCGGCCCTTCGAGCCAGCACCGCCATTCAATGTGATCATGGCTGATCATTCACAATCAGTACCCCGTTCCTGCCTTCTCCCCATACCCTCTCAGTGATGTTATTAATTATTTACACATTATACATTAATTACACTTTAATGCTGCCTGGCCTTCTGAGTTCCTCAACACTTTGTTTTTTTGCTCAAGGTTCCACACCTACAGACTCTTCTCTTTCTGTGCTTCCATTAATGTTCTCTACGCACCTACGGAATGGAAATACTTTTAGTTAGTATTTTTAGTATTTATCAGTGATAAAGCCTGGCATTGCATAGTTTGTAGAGATAGAACCATCAGAGATCTTAAGAGTCTTTTAAGTTAGAATGTTTGCAATACCGAAATACTTCTCAGCACAGTGATTGGCAAACAAAATCAGTCTGCCAAGCTGGAGTTATGGAATGGAAGGATATTATTGGGAAACTGTTGGGTAAGGTGAGGATAATGAACAAAGAAGAGATTATATCAATGCTGAATTTTAGAATAGCCTTGAGATATGCCTGCACCATTCCCTTTTTTTAAATATTCTAAAACTACAATTTGCTATATCACAGCAGTTACTATTTATTTTAAAAATATTTGGTGTAAAATGTTTAAGAAATCCTACAGATGTAAAAGACAGAAGAGAAATGAAATTCACGTTTTTTTCTTTCCTGGGGCCTTGCAGTTGTCTTGAACTGAGGGAAAAGCTGATCGTCTTTCTGCCCATTCACATTCTCATTTCTCATTCCTGTGCAGCTTTCTCCCAGAAGGATATTAAAAAATCTGTGAATGTTGAGATTTGTAATATATAATTTAATAACGTGATGGTGACAGCCTAATGTGCCACTGCCAAGTACAGAATGCAATAATATAAAATTGAATCCGTGCCTAAGCTGCCCAGCATAGAGTCATAAAGTGATGCAGTGTGGAAACAGGCCCTTTGGCCCAATTTGCCCACACCGGCCAACATGTCCCAGCTACACTCTTCCCACACTGCCCGCGTTTGGTCCAAATCCCTCCAAACCTGTCCCATCTATGAACCTTTCTAACTGTTTCTTAAATGTTGGAATAGTCCCTGCCTCAACTACCTCCTCTGGCAGCTTGTTCCACACACCCACCACCCTTTATGTAAAAAAGTTACCCCTCAGATTCCTATGAAATCTTTTTCCCTTCACCTATGTCCTTTGTTCCTCGATTCACTTACTCTGGGCAATAGACTCTGTGCGTCTACCCGATCTATTCCTCTCATGTTTTATACATCTCTATAAGATTACCCCTCATCCTCCTGCACTCCAAGAAATTGAGTTCCAGAATACTCAACCTCTCCCTATAGCTCAGACCTGTAGTCCTGGCAACATCCTTGTTAATCTTCTCTGCTTGACAACATCTTTCATATAGCATGGTGCCCAGAACTGAACACAATACTCAAAATCCGGTCTCACCAATGTCTTAAACAACTACAACATGACCTGCCAACTTCTCTACTCAATACTCTGACTGATGAAGGCCAGTATGCGAAAAGCCTTTTTGACCACCTAATCTACCTGCGACTCGACCTTCAAGGAACCATGCACCTGCACTCCAAGATCCCTCTGTTGTACAACACTGCCCAGAGCCCTTTCGTTCACTGTGTAGGTCCTGCCCACGTTAGACTTCCCAAAATGCTACACCTCACATTTCTCTGTATTAAATTCCATCAACCATTCCTCAGCCCACCTGGCCAATCGTTGAAAATCCTGCTGCAATTTTTCACAACCATCTTCACTATCTGTAAAGCTACCCACTTTTGTATCATCTGTAAACTTGCTAATCTTGCCGTGTATGTTCTCATCCAAGTTATTGATATAGGTGATAAAAGTAACGGGCCCAGCACCGAACCCTGAGGCACACCACTAGTCACAGGCCTCCAATCTGAGAAGCAAACTTCCACCTCTGCTTCCTTCCATGAAGCCAATTTTCTATCCATTGAGCTATCTCTCCTTGGATCCCATGCGATTTAACCATATTATGATTCAGCAGACATTTGCTTTGGATTCTTCACAACCTAACTGAGGGACCATGTCTGGAGAAGGGTCCTGACCTGAAACATAATCCACACATATTCCCCAGAGATACTGCCTGATCCGCTGAGTATTTCCAGCACTTTGTGTCTTTTTTTCAAACTGGCATCTGCAGTTCCTTATATCTCTTGAAGGACTTATCACTTGGGCAATATAATGTAGATGTAATGTCATCAGAAGACAAAAGCAACACAGGATATAATGCAAATAGAAACAGACATTTCAAAGAGAGTGTGTCTCTCACATAGATTAGTTTGGTTCATTACATATCTTTGTAATTGTTTGTCTTGGTTATGCCACACAAAACAGAGACAACGGAACAATTGAAACATCCAACAGTAGAATATTTACCCCTGCCTTTGGTTCACATGAATATTACTGGCAATAATGTGGGGATGTGGAAGGGCAAGGAGGCTTCACTGTTTGATCCCTCAACTGTACTCACACTTGAATTCAGGTTAGCACCAGATAAATTGGGCAATCAAATTGACTTGACTTCTGTCAACCAACTTCAGCTGGATGTGCACAGCATTTTAGCCAGGGCCTGCCTAATAGCAAATAGGAACTGGCCTCGCATAAGTATGGGCCAATTTTTAAGTTTTCTTGTAAATCAGGTACGTCTAAAGAGATACTGTACTGAACCATAGAATCACAGGATGGTGTAACAAACCAGGAGACTGTCCTATCCATGGAGTTACTCTGCCCCTTTTGAAGATTGTGTCTCCACATTTCCCTTAATCCCTTCCACCTTTTCTGTAAAGGTCACAGTAATTGTAGTACAATAATCAGAATCCAGTATTGCCCAGATTCCATTTCCCCGCTTCAGTCCATACTTACATTGATATGATTTGTTTGAATATATCTTTAGAAGCCATTTAGCCCACACTGTCAATCAGTTTCAGACATTTTCTACCAATTTTGGTCCCCACAATACTAATTCCTCTTGACTCCTTTTTTTAGTAGCATCTTAGTTGTTGTTCTGAAGCACTCAAACAATCATGACGATCAAAACAGGATCAGAAAGCCAATTAGCATTTAACATTTTGCTATTTGCATCTTCTGCCAGAGGGTGTGGCATTGGACGGAAACGGATCTCTGGAGAATATGTGATTGATGAGGTGGCTGTTCATTTGGACACACCCTGGCATTCAAGCCATGAATAAACCAACAGTCAAGGGAAAATATCCAGCCAGGTACTGGTTTGGACTCTTAAAGGAAATTATCACAAACTGTGGGAAAGAAATTGTAGTACTACAATTAGAATACAAAACCTTCTTTATTTAACTTCTAGGAATCTGAATCTGAAACAAAAACAGGAATGCTGGAAGAACTCAACCAGTCAAGCAGCATCTGTGAAAAGAAAAAAACAGTTGGAATTTTGACTTCTGATGAAGGGTCTGACTCTGTTTCCAAATACACAGGACAAGATGTTAGAAACCCAAAGTGCCAAATGTCAACTTGCTCCCGGTGGTAATGGGAGGCTTATGCACTCACCTATGCTCCTCCGATGTTGAGAAAGGCTAGGCAGACACGTCATTGGGGTTATCAAGTGGGCACCTACTTTCATCGACGTTTCGCTAATTAGACCCAAAACGTCTACAGTAGGCTCAGCAGTGCATTCTGGCGTCCCAGAACCACCCCCCCTCTGCATCTGCCTAGCCGGCTTATTTGGGAGACCAGATGGGGTCTTTCCTCTTCAGCCAGAGCCACTGGCTACTCCGCTCTGCCACCTGTGATGTTTCGTTGATAGCCTGGCGTTGGGCTTGTCCGCTGATCCCCAGGTCCTTCATCAGTCTTACGGTAGATGTTGCCACAATTCCTCGACATCCAACTTCTACCGGGCAGATCTTTGCTCTCCAGCCCCGCTGTTCTGCCTCCGCTGCAAGGTCTGTGTAGCGCAGTTTCTTTCTTTCACAGCATCCTCCCAAGGGACTGTGAGCTCCACAAAACACACCATGCGCTGAGAGTTGGACCAGAGGACAAGATCAGGCCTCAAGTTGGTGATGGCTATCTCTAATGGAACTGTAAGCTGTTGGTCCACCAGCATCTGCCAGTCCCGGGCTGCCTCCAGCTGTCCAAACCTTGCCCTTGGTGGAATTTTCCGTTGCTTTTGTTCCCCCTCCCGAACAAAGGCAATTGGCATAACTGGGTTGGTTGTTCTGTGCGGCAGGGCATTGTTGGTTGTTCTCCTGCTTTCCAGAGTCACTGTCAGGGATTTGAGCACTTGATTATGTCTCCAGGTGTACCGTCCTTGGGAGACGCTTACTTTACACCCAGTGAGGATGTGCTTAAGCGTGGCTGGTGTTGGTTGAGATTTTTTGGGCTAGGAAGGACATCATAGGTTGCCCGAATGAGAAAACCTATCCTGCTCGCCTCCATCTCCCACATGTCCTTCCAGCTGATCTTCCGCTTTTCCACACTCTCCCATCTCATCCACTGGCCCTGTTTAGCTTGCGACACAGCCTTGGCACACCTACTTGACTCCTCCTGTCGGCGGACTTCGGCCGTGACCAACCTCCGGCGCTCCAGTGAGGATGCCTTGTTCCAGCAAGGTCGGTTTGGTTAAGAAATATAAGGATGCATGAGACGGGTATAAGCAGCTGGGATCAAGGGTATCCCTGGAGGAGTTTCAGGAACTAAGGAGCAAAGTAAAAAAGGAAATCAAAAAGGCAAAAAGGGGCCAGGAGATAGCTCTGGCAAATCACATTACGGACAACCCCAAGAGATTTTATAAATACACTAGACCAAGTGGATCCGTTGAGCCCAAACCTCTCCTGCTATGGTGCAGCACCCTCTCCTCCCCCCTCTCCCCCCCTCCCCCCACCCTCCGCCTCTCCCCCCTCCCCTGCCCCCCTCCACCCCCTCGCCCTCCCTCCCCTCCACCTCCCCTCCCGCTCTCCCCCTTCCCCTCCTCCCCACTCCATCCTCCTCAACCCCCCTTATCTTCCCTCCTACCCCCCTCGCATTCCCCCTCCCTCCACCCCCCTCCCTCCCTCTCTCCCTTTCCCCCCCCTCTCTCCCTCCTCCGCGCTATCGTGTACCATTTTGGCTGTAGTTCAGGAACAAACAAGCAAGAGTTTTAGTAAAAAAATAAGGGGGAACAGGGTTATTAGAGAAAGAGAGTGGGACCCCTCAGGAATCCAAGCGGTCACCGCTTTGTGGAGCCACAGGAGATGGGCAAGGTCCTCAATGAGTATTTCTCCTCTGTATTTACCGAGGAGAAAGACAGGAGGACGGAGGAACTTAGGGCAGTCAATGGAAGTGTCTTGAGAGCAGTCACTGTTACGGTCAAAGAGGTGCTGAAGGTACTCTCGTGTATGAAGGTAGACAATTCTCCAGGGCCTGGTCATATACATCCGTGGACATTGTGGGAAATCAGAAAGGAAATTGCAGGAGCCCTAGTTCAGATTTACGAGTCATCTTTAAATACAGGAGAGATGCCGGAAAGCTGGAGGTTGGCAAATGTTATGCCTTTATTCTAGAAGGGCTGTAGGGAAAATGCTGGAAACAATAGGCCAGTGAGCTTAACATCTGTAGTTGGAAAGTTACTAGAGGGTATTCTGTGGGATAGGATATACAGGCATTTAGATGGACAAGGGATGATTACGGATAGTCAACATGGTTTTGTACATGGGAGGTCAATCAAATCTGATTGAGTTTTTTGAAGATGTGACCAAAAAGGTCGATGAGGGTCGATGAGTTGTAGATGTTGTACATATGGACTTTAGTAAAGCGTTCGAGGAGGTTCCTCATGGTAGATTGCTCTGGAAGGTTAGATCGCATGGGTTCCAAGGAGAGATAGCTGAATGGATTGAAAATTGGCTTCATGGAAGGAAGCAGAGGTTGATGGTGGAAGTTTGCATCTCGGACTGGAAGCCTGTGACTAGTGGTGTGCCTCAGGGTTCGGTGCTGGGCCCGTTACTGTTTGTCATCTATGTCAATGATTTGGATGAGAACATGCATGGCAAGATTACCAAATTTGCTGATGATACAAAAGTCAGTGGTTTTGCAGATAGTGAATAATTGCAGCAGAATCTTGACCAATGGGCTGAGGAATGCTTGATGGAATTTAATGCAGAAAAAAGTGAGGTCTAATATGGGCAAAACATACACAGTGAATGGGAGGGCTCTGGGTAGTGTTGTAGAGCAGAGGGATCTAGGAGTGTTGGTATATAGTTCCCTGAAGGGGAGGTCGCAGGTAAATCGGGTGTTCAAATAGCTTTTGGCACATTGGCCTTCATCAGCCAGTGTATTGAGTATAGAAGTTGGGAGGTCATGATGCATTTGGAAAAGATGCCGGTGAGGGCAGATTTAGATTATTGTGTTCAGTTCTGGGCACTGTGTTATAGGAAAGATGTTGTCAAGCTGGAATGGATACAGAGAAGATTTACGAGGATGTAAAGGCCAAGACTAGAAGGTCTCAGCTATAGGCAGAGGTTGAGTAGGCTGGAACTCCATTCCTTGGAGCACAGGAGGGTGAGCAGTGATCATATAGAGGTGTATAAGATCAAGAATGGAATTGATCAGGTAGATTCACAGAGTCTCTTGCCCAGAGTAGGTAAGTCGAGGACCAGAGGATATAGGTTTAAGGTGAAGGGGAAAAGATTTAATAGGAATCTGAGTGGTAACTTTTTCACACAAAGGGTGGTGGATGTCTGGAATAAGCTGCCAGAGGAGATAGGTGAGCCAGGGACTATCCCAACATTTAAGAAACAGTTAGACAAGTACATGGATAGAACAGGTTTGGAGTAATATGGACCAAATGCTGGCAGGTGGGACTAGTGTAGCTGGGACATGTTTGCCACTGTGGGTAAGTTGGGTCAAAGGGCCTGTGTCCACACTGTATCACTCTATGACTCTAACCTTGATCCTGTTTCTCCAGACTGATCTCAGTACATGGTCTATGGCACAAGATCTTGAAATAGTTGTTGAGCCAGCAACATCAGCAAGGATCCAGTGCATTGACCTGGGCCAGTTTTTCTCTTACAATCTAATTTCAAATGTCCTGTTGGCTCTGAAATATCTAACTGGAAGTTGTTCAGTTACTGCTCCAGATCGGCTTAACTTTCACAGCCATAAAAAATGGATAATGAGGACACAAACCTAATTGTCAATTTTTAAAATTATTATTATGTGCTATTTTGTATTCATGTCCAGCATCTAGGTGCTGCTGGTTAGGCCTACAGTTATTGCCTATCCCTTAATTGCCTCGAGAAAATGGTGGTGAGGTGCATTCTTGGAATGAAATAGTCTTTCTCGTGAATGTACTCCCACAGTGCTGTTTCCAGGATTTAAATGCATTTTCAAAGAAGGAACAGTATAATAGCAAGTCATGATGGTTTACATTCCTTGTTGCCTTGTTGTGTTACCATGTGCAATCCTCTTGTTGAGGTTATGGGCTTGGGAGTTGCTACCAGAATAGCATAATTTACAAAGTTTACATTTTTAAATACAATGTTAAAACAAATGTAATGATACGAAGGAGTGATTTAGAACAGAGAACAGTTCAGCACAGGAACAGGCCATTTGACCCACAATGTCCATGCCAAACATGCCATGTTAAACTGATCTCCTCTGCCTGCATGTGATCCATATTCCTGCATTCCCTGCATGGCTTGGTCATTTAAGAGTCAACTACATCATGTGGATCAGTTAGTGAACTAAATGGGATTCTATGGTAATTCAATAGTTTACAGTCGTCATTGCTGACTAGCTGCAGATTATTCACAGAATTTAAAGTCCAAAACTGCTGCAGTGAAATCAGGTCACATTTTAGCAGCTGTTGTTCCAGATATATGAAATAAATGTGCCAAAAATGTTTAGGGCAACTCACAATTTTTAAATGTTGATGTGAAAATGCGCATTTTCACATCAAATCACCTGTCCACGAAGAGAGAGCGTTTACGAGTTAGAAGAGGCAGCAGAAATAATCCGCAATATCCACTGCTTCATGATTGAAATATATTTTGTGTGGGTTGCTGGCAACCTGTGACATGATAGTTGTTTTCTTGATAATGCCAAGTTGTACGTGGCACTTGCATCAGAGAATGTCTCACAATGTTCATAAGAAGAGATTGTTAGTGTTTCTCATTCCCGGACTTACTCCCAGCTCAGAGGAGTGCACCAAATAGGAGGTGGCAGTGAGAATCTCTATGGCCGTCATGACCTAGATTGCCAAGCAGCTGCAGGTGCCTTGTCACAAATGTCCTTAATCCACAAAGAAACCTCAGATCCAGTTTTTCAAGATTACTGACAAAACATACGTACATGGTTGGAATATTTTGGCAGTTGTGGGGAATTGAATATTCTGATCACTTTGGCATGTTGTTTTTCATCTTGTGTCACTTTCAGTGAAACGCTGTGACAATGACATTGAACATAATTGATAATTACCATGGAATCTTTGTAAGAAAGTTTGTTTGTTGGACTCCTTTTTTTCACTACCTTTATTTAAACTTTTCAAGTTCAGATAAAGTGTAGTAAATGGTTTAATTCCTGTTGGTTTCCGTGTGAATTTTTAAAAAAACCCATCATGTGGCCTCTTTAATATCCTGTTCAAGGGAAGTAATTAAGATTCAAAAACATCCTGGAAAATATTTTTCATAAATTAGCCAAAATTTAAAAATTGTGGTGTAATTTGGAACTGACTTCCTGGTAAATCAGTGTGGTAAATATGAATGTCACATTTAAAAACTCAAATAGCCGGTGAGAACTGAAGTGTCACAACCTATAGGGCAATGCACAGACTGCTGGGAAATTGTATTAGTTTACATATTTTTAATGGCAAGAACAAAATTAAGCGATTGCCTGTTACATAGGTGCCAAGAATGGACAATGGACAAAATAATGACCAAGGAGGTGTTGTAGCTAGAAGAGCCATTGCTTCACAGCGCCAGAGACCTGGGTTCGATGCTGTCTGTGTGGCATTTGCACTTTTTCCTTGTGCCAACATGGGTTCCTCCAGGTGTTCCAGGTTCCTCACACATCCCAAAGTATGTGTTTGTAGGTTCATTGACCTCCATAAAAAACAAAATTGTCTCTCATGTGTTGGGAGTGGATGCATAAGTGGGATAGCATGGATCCATAGGGCATAATTAGGGAAGCATGTTGGCACAGCGATAGAGTTACTGCTTTACAGTGCCTTCAGCGCCAGAGACCCGGGTTGGATCCCAACTATGGATGCCGTCAGTATGGAGTTTGTACGTTCCATACAATGTAAATTGTCCCTAGTGTGTGTAGGATGGTTGTAATATGCAGGGATCGTTGGTCGGTGAGGACTCGGTGGGCCAAAGGGCATGTTTCGGTGCTGTTTCTCTAAACTAAACTAAACTAAACTACTATCAGGTCTCCTGTCAACCTCTGATGCGCCAGAAAAAAATAATCCAAGTTTGGCCAACCTTTCTTTGTAGCTGTAAGAAAATAACTGCAGATGCTGGTACAAATCGAAGGTATTTATTCACAAAATGCTGGAGTAACTCAGCAGGTCAGGCAGCATCTCAGGAGAGAAGGAATGGGTGACATTTCCGGTCGAGACCCTTCTTCAGAGTGATGTCAGGGGGGCGGGACAAAGGAAGGATATAGGTGGAGACAGGAAGACAGTGGGAGATCTGGGAAGGGGGAGGGGAAGAGAGGGACAGAGGAACTAATATTCCTTTGTTGCTAATACACTCTAATCCTGGAAGATTTTTGGCAAACCTTTTTTGCACCCTCTTCAAAGCCTCTCCATCCTTATGTTTCTCTTTGCACAGATGCTGTCTGACCTGCTGAGTTTTTCCAGCATTTAGTGCTCTTACTTCACACTTGATATAGCTGCAATTTTTATGTTTCCAATTGCTATAAAAATATGGAGCCAGAAGAAAGAGCAGACAGGAAGTAAGAATGCCAGCAGTCAGTAGGATATAGCTGGAGGAAAAAATGTACAGGGCATTAATGTAATGAGATTGTGTAATGAGATTAGATCATGTATGATTTTGATCTAATTTGAAGTGGTAATAATGGCACAGGAGATATTCAGAGATAATTGGCAGTTGTACAAGAATGTCGGTGAAGAAGTGAAACCTTCAACTAGTGTTAGCCAATCCCAAAATGAAGTTAGATTTAATTTTGAGATGTAAAAATTAAAGTTAAGTTATTAACCTGATGCAGATAACAAAAACACTGTAAGCATTTGTTGGATGCTGGTATGAGAACTGAGCACGGGGCAGTCGCACACTGTGAAGTGCCCATTCAATGTCCACTAACTTCTCATTATTTCTCGAGTACCAGATTTATTTATGTACAACCGACAATTATATTTGGACACCAACCTTAGTTATCCAGATATTTGCAGCAACTGAATAATAACTGTGCTGCTAAATATTGACACTAACACTAAAATAATCTATCTAAAAGTTCTACAAATTCAGTTTGTAGTTAATCACAGCTGAGTCATTTTTTACTGTTGACATTAAGTATTTGCAATCCAAAATTCTTCTTTATCTGCACCACACCAGAACTAGGAATATACTGCCAGGAGGATGACCAGTAAGGTGCAGACAGTTTGTAAGCCACACTGGTATTTCGCTCAATTTATAGACCAATGGAACTAACGTTGAAATAGTGAAGAATAGTGACGTCCTTGGGGTGACAGTGAGGCTTTGCCCACTTGTAGCTGTATTCGGCGTAACAGATGGAACTTTGGGTTTAAATGCAAACCAATCTGACATCATTGCATTCACATCACTTTTGGCCCGTAGGAGAATTTTGCTGGTCTGGAAATCTACAACTCCTCCATCAGCTGCCGCTTGGCTAGAGGACGTAATGTTTTTTCTAAAACTAGAAAAGATCAAATTTACACTGAGGGGGTCTGTGAAAAAGTCTTATTCAGAATGGGAACCTTTTCTGTCATACTTTGAGAATCTAAAAGAATTACCCACTGACTGAGGGCACTTGATTGTAGTTGGGGATCTGCCTTTAATTATGTTTTACTTTTATTTATTTACTTATTTTTGTTTACACAATTGCCGATTACCTCACAGGATGGCTGATGCATAATGAACGAGAGAATCCTGAACCATCTGACATGTTGTAGATAGGTATGGGCCTGCGCCTTGGAAGAATGTAGAGGTTTTGCTGTCAAATTGTGCATTTGTATTTGTGATATGATATATTGTGAACACATCAGCTGCAAGGGGGTGTCCAGGGAGGGTGGGTGAGAGTTATTTTTGTTGTTATATATAAAGAACAAAATGGAGGGGAATGTAATGCATTACGTTTTTTCGTATTGTATCTTTCCTTCAATAAAAATTAATTAAAAAAAAAAAAAAGAAATAGTGAAGAACAATTTAAAATCTGTGAATATAAAATTAAATGATAGTGGATCATCTCCTGGTCTTTATTAGACCCAACACCAACAGTACCAGCACAGCTGTGAGTAATAACAAAACAAGGAAGCGCTACAGTCAGTGGTGTGGGGTGGGGAGCGGAGGGGGGTGGGGGGGGGGGGTGGCGAGGGAGGGGTCTCCAGGTACGGCTAAAATGAGGGGGATTTTTGAATTGAATTAAATTGAAAAATGGAACATGGAAACAGACACTGGAGCCAAATGAGTTGACGCTGACCATCGATCTCATGTGTAAGAAAATAACTGCAGATGCTGGTACAAATCGAAGGTATTTACTTTACAAAATGCTGGAGTAACTCAGCAGGTCAGGCAGCATCTCAGGAGAGAAGGAATGGGTGATGTTTCGGGTCGAGACCCTGTTGACACTAGTTCAATGGTATCTGACTTTCGCATCCCCTTCCTCCACATTAGTGACATTTTACAGAGGCCAATAAACCCTCAAGGCTGTATGTCTTTGGGATGTGGGAGGAAGAGAGCACTCGGAGGAAACCCACTCGGTCACAGGGAAAACATGCAAACTCACTCAGACAGCACCCAAGGTAAGGGTCAAACCCGGGTCTCTGGCACTGTGAGGCAGCAGTTCTACCAGCATTATTCTTGATTTATATACTCTGTGTTTCAGCATCACTATATCAGAACTAGCTGATTATGATTCAAATTGAAATTAGTGACTTCATTAATGAACATGAGAACTGTAACATGCCTAATGTAAGGTCGGGATGCAGTTTCTCAAGCTTATTTTGTGCTTCTGTGAGCAATGTGAGAGAACAAAGGCAGTGTTCAGAATGGTAATAGGATGGATAGTTAATGTGACAAGCAACTGAAAGCTCAGAATCGCTTTACAGACTGGATGGATATCTGTAAAGCAGTCATGCACTTTCCATTTGGATTCTCCAGTGTAGAAGAGTCTACAATGGAAGCTATCACAAAATGCTGGAGTAACTCAGCAGGTCAGGCAGCATCTAGGAGAGAGGGAATGGGTAACGTTTCGGGTCGAGACCCTTCTTCAGACTGGGTCTCGAAGAAGGGTCAGTCTGAAGAAGGGTCTCGACCCGAAACGTCACCTATTCCCTCTCTCCTAGATGTTGCCTGACTTGCTGGGTTACTCCAGCATTTTGCGATACCTTCGATTTGTGCCAGCATCTGAAATTATTTTCCTACAGAGACTACAATGGGATCAGTGGATGCAGTGCACTAAACTAGATGAACTATGTGTATCTTTGCTTCATCTGGAAGAAATGTCAGAGCTAAACTGGGAAGGTGCCTTGAAAAAGGGGTTAGGCATAGTTGGTGATGGGGAAATGAATCCTGGAGGGAATGGTCTGTTTGGAAGGGGTTCTGAAAGGAGTTTGGAGGAGTATTTTTGGTGGTGGCATCACATTGCAGTAGAAATTATGGTGGATGATCCATTAAAGAGAGGCTTTGATGTAATCATATTTGGATGTTTTCATATAGATAGCATACAAAACAATGTTTGTCATTTGTTTTAGGGAAGAACTGCAGATGCTGGTTTAAACTGAAGACTGACATAAAGGTCTGGAGTAACTCAGTGTGTCAGGCAGCATCTCTGGAGAAAAGGAATAGGTGACATTTCTGGTCGAGACCCTTCTTCAGACTGAGGGTCAGGGGAAAAGGGAACGAGAGATATAGATGGTACTTAGGAGAAATGAATGGAAGATATGCAAAAAGCAATGAAATCTAGGAAATGTGGGCTGACAACTGATCAAATGGGATCCCACCACTAACCACATCTTCCCATCCACACCCCTTTCCGCTTTCCGTAGAGACCGTTCCCTTCACAACTCCCTAGTTAACTCATCCCTTCCCACTCAAACCACCTCCTCCCGAGGTACAGGGCATTGGTGAGGCCGAATCTGGAGTATGGTGTGCAGTTCTGGTCGCCAAATTATAGGAAGGATGTCGACAAAATGGGGAGGGTACAGAGGAGATTTACTAGAATGTTGCCTGGGTTTCAGCACTTAGGCTACAGAGAGAGGTTGAACAGGTTGGGTCTTTATTCTTTGGAGCGTAGAAGGTTGAGGGGGGACTTGATAGAGGTTTTTAAAATTTTGAGAGGGACGGACAGAGTTGACGTGGGTAGGCTTTTCCCTTTGAGAGTGGGGAAGATTCCAACAAGGGGACATAGCTTCAGAATTGAGGGACAAAGGTTTAGGGGTAACATGAGGGGGAACTTCTTTACTCAGAGGGTGGTGGCTGTATGGAATGGGCTTCCGGTGGAAGTGGTGGAGGCTGGCTCGATTTTATTATTTAAGAGTAAATTGGATAGGTATATGGATAGGAGGGGATTAGAGGGTTATGGTCTGAGTGCAGGTAGATGAGACTAGGTCAGGGAGAATGGTCGGCGTGGACTGGTAGGGCCGGACAGGCCTGTTTCCATGCTGTAGTTGTTATATGGTTATTATATTATACTTTCCCCAGCAACCGCAGGAGGTGCAACTCCTGTCCCTATTCCTCCTCCCTCGACTCTGTCAAAAGTACCCAGTACTTTTGGGTGTGGCAGAGATTCACTTCCACCTCCTCCAGCCTCGTCTACGGTATCCCCTGTTCCAAATGTGTACTCCTGTATATGGGCGAGACCATAGAAACATAGAAACATAGAAAATAGGTGCAGGAGTAGGCCATTCGGCCCTTCGAGCTTGCACCGACATTCAATATGATCATGGCTGATCATCCAACTCAGTATCTTGTACCTGCCTTCTCTCCATACCCCCTGATCCCTTTAGCCACAAGGGCCACATCTAACTCCCTCTTAAATATAGCCAATGAACTGGCCTCAAATACCCTCTGTGGCAGAGAATTCCACAGATTCACCACTCTCTGTGTGAAAAAAAACTTTCTCATCTCGGCCCTAAAAGACTTCCCCCTTATCCAAGTCTGACCAAGCGCAGACTCGGCGATCATTTCGCTGAACACCTTCGTTCAGTCCGCCTTGGCATACGTGATCTCCCAATTGCGCAGCACTTTAACTTCCCTTTCCATTCCCATACTAACCTTTCTGTCCGGGCCTCCTCCATTGTCAGAGTGAAGCCAAATGTAAATTGGAGGAACAGCACCTCATATTTCACCTGGGCAGCTTACAACCCAGCGATATGAATATTGATTTCTCTAACTTCAAGTAACCCTTGCATATCCCTTCTCTCTGTCACTCGCCTATCCTAGTTTCCATGCTAGTTTTACTGTCATCCTGTCATCCTGTTCCTCAGGGTGTATACTATCCCTATCCCACAGCCAACACTGGCTTATTGTGGCCCGACATTGAAATTGGAGGAACAGCACCTCATATTTCGTCTGGGCAGTTTGCAGCCCAGTGGTATGAACATCGACTTCTCCAACTTTAGATAGTTCCTCTGTCCCTCTCTTCCCCCTCTTCCCCTCCTCCTTCCCAGATCTCCCTCTATCTTCCTGTCTGTACCTATATCCTTCCTTTGTCCCACCCCCTGACATCAGTCTGAAGAAGGGTCTCGACCCGAAACGTCACCCATTCCTTCTCTCCCGAGATGCTGCCTGACCTGCTGAGTTACTCCAGCATTTTGTGAATAAATACCTTCGATTTGTACCAGCATCTGCAGTTATTTTCTTATATTTCCTTGACTATTCTCTACGCAAAACGTCACCCATTCCTTCTCTCCAAAGATGCTGCCTGTCCCGCTGAGTTACTCCAGCATTTTGTATCTACCTTTCCTTGATTATTGTTGCTTTTTGCATTTCTTCCATTCATTTCTCCGAAGTACCGTCTATATATCTCGTTCCCCTTTCCCCTGACTCTCAGTCTGAAGAAGGGACTTGACCTGAAACGTCACCCTTTCCTTTTCTCCAGAGATGCTGCTTGAGCCAATGTGTTACTCTAGCCTTTTGTGTCTGTCTAAGGTTTGTCACTTTACTAGGTACAGGTGACAAAAATAAACATATACAAATATCAATTTTAACTAAGAATCGCTACATTTAAATCTGTGCAAAAAGTAATGATATTCTGACTATGCTTGTTTCCATAGTTAAATTAGTCACACAGCCTGGGGAAATGAAATTATTAAAGTTCCGAGCATTGATGTATTTGTTGCAAGGTTTGCCCACAGGCTATCCCTGAACTTGTCAGCATGCATTCTTTACATAAGCAGTTTTTCAATCCACACAATAACCATTGGTTTCTCTGATGATTTCCACTAACAATTGCCAAGTTTTGTAAAGAACTATTTATTTTCTTTAAGATAGAATGACAGGTTATTGGGGGATTATTTAATGTTTATGTAGTACTAAAATGGAAATGGTCACATGTATATATTGTAAAGTTATAAGTTGAAGATTAAGAGTGTTTTATAGTCATATGCACCGTGGACATATCAATTCAATTCTTTCCTTATGTTGCTCTACATAACAACACAACAAATATAGATATAATACATTAGCATATATTCTATGTAAATCAGACTATGATAATGCATGATACGTGGTGCGATATTAGTATTGCAAAGTTCATAGAAGACACATAATCATGGAGTGGTTCAGGCAGCATCTCCAGAGGAAAGGGAATAGGTGATGTTTTGGGTCAGAATGCTTCTTCAGACACAGTAGTTCATGCTGCACTAAAGTCCATAGTAGTTCAGTGCTCATAGGGGTGTGGTTATGGTTGTGCATGGTAGTCCAAGATCCTGATTGTTGATGGGAAAAGCTGTCCTTGAACCTGGAATAACGATTTTCAAGCTCCTGTACTCCCCCCCCCCCCCCCCCCCCCCCCAATTTAGCCATGAGACGAGAATGTGGCTGGGGAGGTGTGGGTCTTTGTTGATATCAGCTTTGATTATATCATTTTTCTTGAGCCAGAGGTTCCTGTAGATCCCTTTCATGATGGGAAGGTCGATACCCGTGATGGAATGGACAATGCACTCCACTTTCTGCAGCCTCGGGTAGTTTACAACTTAACAGTATCCTTGTAAGTAATTTCTGCAGCCTCCTTAGTTGTGATTGTTCAAATTTCTAAAACAGGCCATGATGTACCCAGTTAATATGCCCTCCACCCTACTCTTGTAGAAGTCTGATAGAAATTCAGAATTTTATCTAACTTCTGAGGAAGTAGAGGCATTGAAGAGCTTTCTTTGTGATTGCATCTATGTGCCGGACCCTGCACAGATCATCAGAAAAATGTATGATCAGGAATCAGAAGCTGTTGACTCTCTTCACTGCCGTCTGCTAATCAAGCCGTTACATGATCCCTGGCATTCACTTCCTAAAGTCAACAATAAGTTTCTTGATCTGCCTGACGCTGAGAGCAAGATTGTTGTTCGGGCACCACTCACAGTTTATCGAGAAAGGAGATGAAGAGGAACCTCTTTAGTTAGAGGGTGGTGAATCTGTGGAATTCATTGCCACAGAAGGCTGTGGAAGGCAAGTCATTTCAGGGCACCATAATGTTAGGGACACATAGCATCACAGGTGTTTGCAATTGCTCAGGTGTGTTTAATTGCCTCCTTAATGCAGGTATAAGAGAGCTCTCAGCACCTAGTCTTTCCTCCAGTCTTTCCATCACATTTGGAAACTTTTATTGCTGTTTATCGTCATGAGGATCAAAGTTGTGCCAATGAAAGTCAGAAGCCATTATAAGACTGAGAAACAAGAAAAAAACTGTTAGAGACATCAGCCAAACTTTAGGCTTACCAAAATCAACTGTTTGGAATGTCATTAAGAAGAAAGAGAGCACTGGTGAGCTTACTAATCGCCAAGGAAGTCCTCCACAGCTGATGACAGAAGAATTCTCTCTAAAATAAAGAAAAATAAAGAAAAATCCCCAAACAGTTCAGAAACACTCTTCAGGAGCCAGGTATGGATTTGGCAATGACCTCATGAACAGAAATACAGAAGACATCATGAACAGAAATACAGAGGCTACACTGCAAAATGCAAACCACTGGTTAGCCACACAAATAGGATGGTCAGTATACAGTTTGCCAAGAAGTACTTAAAAGAGCAACCACAGTTCTGGAAAAAGGTCTTGTGGACAGATAAGACAAAGATTAACTTATGTCAGAGTAATGGCAAGAGCAAAGTATGGAGGAGAGAAGGAACTACCCAAGATCCAAAGCATACCACCTCACCTGAATTCATTATGCTACTACCATCAGCAATTGTATCATCAATGACGATAAGTGAGCCTGTACCTTCAGCAGCCATACATGCCCAGGCCATAACATGGTCTTATGGCCTGGGCATATATGGCTGCTGAAGATACAGACACACTTATCGTCATTGAAAATACAACTGCTGATGGTAGTAGCATAATGGATTCTTAAGTGTATTCACAAATATCTTCAATCTGTCTTTATTTTTGGCAACGATCCCGAAGTGCCTGAAGTCAGCCACCATAGTGCCGGTGCCGAAAAAAGCAAGCATCAGCAACCTGAACGACTACCGTCCGGTTGCCCTCACACCGATAATTCTGAAGTGCTTTGAAAGGCTGGTCCTCTCTCACATCAAAGCCACCATCCCTGCCTCACTAGACCCACATCAGTTCGCATACAGAGCAAGTAGATCCACAGAGGATGCCATCTCTCTGGCTCTTCATACCTGCTGACTCACCTGGAGAGACAGGGCACATTCGTGAGGATGCTATTTATAGACTATAGCTCGATCTTCAACACAATCATCCCCACCAAGCTCACCTCCAAACTCCACCAGCTAGGCCTCAGCTCGCACAGATGCGACTGGATCCTAAATTTCCTGACGGAGCGCCCTCAGGCAGTGAAAATGGGCCTCCACCTGTCCTCCACCACCACCCTGAGTACTGGCACACTGCAGGGTTGTGTACTGAGCCCCATGCTCTACTCCCTCTTCACACACGACTGTGTCCCTGCAGTCGCCACAAACACCATCGTTAAATTTGCGGATGACACAACGGTGATCGGGCTACAGAGCAGAGGTGCAGAACCTGGTGAGCTGGTGCTCAGAGAACAACCTGTCCCTAAACACATCAAAAACCAAGGAGCTAATTATCAACTTCAGAAGGTCACAGAATGAGGAATACGCTCCAGTCCTCATCAACGGGGACGAAGTGGTGAGAGTGTCCAGCTTCAGGTTTCTGGGCACACACATTTCACAGGATCTCACATGGTCCATCAACACTGCTGCGCTAGTCAAAAAGGCACAGCAACGGTTGTTTTTCCTGAGAACGCTAAAAAAGCCTGCCACAACAGCTACTGATGACCTTCTACCGCTGCACTACAGAGAGCATACTGACATACTATGTGTGGTATCTCAGCTGCACGGCAGCGGACAGGAAAGCTCTTCAGCGGGTCGTCTGCAGAGCACAGAGGACCATTGGGACACATCTGCCAGCCCTGGAGGACATCTACAAGGCCCGCTGCCTCAGGAAAGCTGCCAGCATCTACAGAGACTCCACACACCCATGCCACTGTCTATTTGAACTACTTCCATCAGGCAGATCTGGTTACAAACCCTTCGACACCCACACCTCCAGACTAAGAGACAGCTTTATCCCTAGAGCTATAGCTGCTCTGAATCGGTCCTGCTGAGAGCCCGGCATGATCTGTCTCTGCCCCCATGGTCATCTAGCACAACTGACCCCTGCATGAACCTTTTTTTGCACTTTACCTTGTTTCGCCTTTTTTTTCCTTTCTCCCCCTTTGTTGTTTTCATTTTCGCCGTGATTTAATTATATTTGATTTGATAGCATCGATATGGAAGTGACATTCAAAAATCTTGTTGTACTTGTACAATGACAATAAAGGACATCGTATTGTATTGTATTGTATTGTATTGTATTGTACATCCTATCTGCTCAAGTTCAAAAATGCCTCAAAACTCATTGGCCGGCAGTTCATTCTACAGCAAGACAATGATCCCAAACATACTGCTAAAGCAACAAAGGTGTTTTTCAAAGCTAAAAAATGCTCAATTCTCATGTGACCAAGTCAATCACCCGATCTGAACCCAATTGAGCATGCCTTTTATATGCTGAAGAGAAAACTGAAGGGGACTAGCCCCCAAAACAAGCATAAGCTAAAGATGGCTGCAATACAGGCCTGGCAGAGCATCACCAGATAAGACACCCAGCAACTCAGTCCATGAATCGCATACTTCAAGCAGTCATTGCATGCAAAGGATATGCAACAAAATACTAAACATGACTACTTTCATTTACATGAAATTATGGTGCCCTGAAATGGGGGGATATTGTATAAACACTGCTGTAATTTCTACATGGTGAAACCAAAATGTATAAAAACAGCCTTTATTAAAATCTGACAATGTGCACTTTAACCACATGTAATTTTTTTTCTATTACACATCTCAAATAGTGGAGTACAGAGGCAAATAAATAAATGATGGGTCTTTGTCCCAAACATTATGGGGGGCACTGTAACTGAATGTAATGGCTGATACTGCAATCTCGGACACCCTCTCTAAATTGTGAACGAATATCCACATATAACTACCCAATCTGCTAATAGTCTGGTGATGTTTGGCTTTAGGTAACTAACCAACTCATTCTACCTGACTGCCATGTCTTCATAGTTGTTGGCCATTATCAGCTGTCATATGCCTCTTAATATGACTTTATCCACAACTGTGTCTTGCTTATCAAGCCTCTAAACCTTGTGGCATTAAGTACACGAGAATTCAGGCTTATGTTTTTTTAATTTTATTTAACTTACGACTGTCTCACAGTTTTCTTAGTAGAATCTCTATGCACCTACAATTGAGAAGTTACACTTCACAACTCACTTTATAAAATGCATCAGTCAAGCAGTTTTACTGCACCCAATAAACCCCCTCCCTGCCACCACCGACTTTAATTGGCAGTGTCAAAGTTGTTACTTTACAGCAAACTCGTAAATTTTATGACAACTAGATCACTGGGATTCAGAGAAGAAAATAAATAGTTAAACTTCAATGAATATTCACCAGTTCTTTCAACATTTCCTTCATCTCACTGCCCCTCGGTCGGTCCCTCATGGTAAATGGGAAATTAAGGCTAGTCATTTTTTGAATGTGTCAGTGCCACAAAACTGCCTTTCAGTATAGCATGCCATCAGAAAGAAATTATAATTTGTTAAATATGTTCTTGCTGCCAGTTTGTCTCTTAAGAACTTCCGTCTCCACACTCTTTGTCTGAAAAAGTCCCCAAATCTCCTCTAATTCTTCAAGCAATTAACTTAAATTGGTCTCATTGTTATTTAGCTCTACCAAAGGAAAACCAGTCCAGGACTCTCATTGTTTTATAAACATCAATTAAATCTTCAAGCCAACTCTTTTGTGGGTTTTGTGAACTGTCAGAATACAGTGATTCAATCCATCCACTCTTTCCTAAGGTTATCAATCCCAAATCATGTAGAATCCATAGATGGAAGCTATACTCCCTGTGCTCCCTGTACACCCTGATACACCCTGATACACACTACTGTACTCCCTGTACACATATGACTGTGGGGCCAGGTTCAGCTCAAACTCCATCATCAAGTTTGCTGATGACACTGTGGTGGTGGGCCGGATCTCCAACAACGATGAGAAGGCCTACCGGGAGGTGGTGGCTGATCTGGCACTCTGGTGTCAGGACAATAGCCACCTCTTGAATGTCACTAAAACAAAGGAGCTGATTGTGGACTTCAGAAGGGCTAAACATCCAAGGACGTACACGCCACTGGAGATAAATGGGTCGATTGTGGATAGGGTGAGCAGTTTTAAATACTTGGGAGTCCGCATCGCAGAGGATCTGACGTGGGCAACGCACATTGCCGCACTGGTGGGTAAGGCTAAGCAGCGCCTTTACCACCTTAGACAACTGAGGAAATTCAGAGTGTCTCTGAAGATCCTTCATTGCTTCTACTCTGGGGCTGTAGAGAGCATCCTGTCCGGCAACATTACAGTCTGGTTTGGGAACAGCTCTGCCCAGGACAGGATGGCCCTGCAGAGAGTAGTGCGTTCGGCAGAACGCACCATGGGAACTACACTCATCCCCCTGCAGGACCTATACATCAGGAGGTGCAGATCCAGAGCAAGTAAGATCATGAGGGACCCCTGCCACCCCAGTAACGGACTGTTCCAGATGCTACGATCAGGCAAACGCCTCCGCTGTCACGCTGTGAAAACGGAGAGGATGAGACGGAGCTTCTTCCCACAGGCCATCAGGACTGTCAACTTTTATAACCCCAGAGACTAAATTTTTATCGACACTAATAGTAACTTATTAACTTTATTTATATGCTGTAACTGTAATTCTTTTTGTGCACAACCCGCAGGCATTGCCACTTTCATTTCACTGCACATCGTGTATGTGTACGTGACAAATAAATTTGACTTGACTTGACTTGAAAATATTGCAGAAGATACAGATGACCGTAGTCCATGCCTTTGGCCTGAGGCAGCATCATTCTTATGATGTTCACATAAAATAAAAATATTGTTATTATCATCGAACAGTACAGCACAGGAACAGGCCATTTGGCTCATAATGTCTGTGCCGTAGATGATGCCAAGACCATCTCTTATTTAACTACACATAATTCATATGCTTCCATTCCCTGCATATCCATGTGCCTCTCCTGAAGCTTAAATGCTACTAACATTTCTGTCTCAATCACCAACCCTGGTGCAGGCACGTTGCAGGCACTCACCACCCTCTGTGTAAAAAAAGTTGCCCATGCAACCCCTTTAAATTTTTCCCCTGTACCTTAAAGCTATGATTTCTAGTATTCAATTTTTTCATCTTAGAAAAATGTTCTGAATATCTACCCCATTTATGCCTCTCATAATTGTATATACTTCTATTAGGTCTCCCAGCAAAATCCAGCATTCCAGTGAAAACAATCCATGTCTGTCCAATCTCTCCCTATGGCTAATTTCCCCTAATCTAGGCATCATTCTGGTAAACCTCCTCTGTACTCTTTTCAAAGCCTCCACATCCTTTCTATACTGGAGCAACCAGAACTGCATGCAATGCTCCAAATGTGGCCTAAACCAAAGTCCTTTCAAGCAACATCATGACTTCCTGATTCTTATATTCGATGCCCCGACCTATGAAAGCAAGCATAGCATATGCCTTCTCTCGAATGGTAAAGCATCTACTTTTGTTGCCACTTTCAAGAGTTATGGGCATGGACATCAAGATCTTTCTGTACATCAATGCTGCTGTTTTTCATTGTTTCATTCCAGTACATATGATAATAAAAAAAACTCTTGGCTCTCAACACCTCTTCTTTCAAACTCAAACTGCCCTTGCATATTAGTATTCTTTTCACTCAGCTAACTATCCTCTATGTCCTTCTCCTTGATGAAAACAGCTGCAAAGTACTCTTTTAGTGCATCGCCTACATCCCCATACTCCACGCACAAATTCACTTCTTGATCCTTGAGCGGTCCTACCTTCTCCCTGGTAACCCTCATTTTTTTAATATAGGTATAAAACATTTTCTCTAATCCAACTTGCCAGAGCAATTTTGTGGCCCCTTTTGGCACTTGTTGTTTGCTTGAGTTCTTTCTTCCTTTCATTATATTTATCAAAGGCCCCGTCTGATTCCATCTTCTTAAACCTTGCATGGGCTTCCTTTTTCTTTTTGACCCCTCAGTTGCCAGATTCAGTTTGCCTTACTCCAATTTACCACCATCCCACAATGTCCGATCTTTTCTCTATTCAAAACAATCTTAAAACTTATGGAATTGTTATCAATATCCATAAAATACTCTTCCAATCAAACAGCAGTCACTTGGCCAGGCTCATTCCCCAACACAAGGTCCAGGATGTTCCCTTCTCGGGTTGGACTATCCGTGAACTTTTTCCAATAAACTCTCGGAATCACATCACAAATTCTGTCCCATCTAAGCCTTCGACAATGAGCAAATACCAGTAAATATTGGGAAAGTTAAAGTCACCCATCAAGACACTCACTATTGTTTTAGGGTATTTCCATAATCTATCTACATATCTTTTGCTTGCTGTTGGGGGGCCTTTAGTACAATTCCATTAGAGTGCTTGCAGCTTTCTTATTTACAAGCTCTACACATATTGCCTCAATGGACAAACCCTCCAGTATGGCCTCTCTGCATGACAGTCTCCCTGATTAGTAGCACAACTCTTCCACTTCTTCTGCCTCCCTCTCGATCACGTCTGAAACATTGAAACACCAGAACATTGATCTGCCAGTTATGTTCCTCTCACAACCACATTTCTGCAATGGCCACAACATATAGTCCCAAGCACTGATCCAGGCTCTAAATTCATCTGCTTTCTCCACAATACTCCTTGCATTGAAATAAACACATTTCGGCCCATCCGTCTCCCCATATTCCTTAACCTCCGCCTGCCTGTTCTACCTTTCAGACTTACTGGTCCTAACCTCAGCCTTCCCATCACTCCTTCCAATTTCTGAACCACTAATTTGGCTCCCGTCCCCCTGGCTCTCGAGTTTAAAGCCTCCCGAGCAGCAGGAGCGAACCTCCCTGCAAGGATATTGGTCCCTCTCCAGTTCAGATGCAACCATCGCTCTTACTCAGGTCACCTCTGCTTCAGAAGAGATCTCAATGGTCTACAAATATGTTACCAACTGGCTGGAGTTTTTGCAGACATCTTCAACCTCTCATTACTGAGGTCTGGGGTTGGTATGGCACAGTGGTGCTGCAGTAGAGTTGCTGCCTTACAGCACCAAAAACCCTGGCTCAATCCTGACTATGGGCACTGTCTGTACGGAGTCTCCCTGTGACCTTGTGGTTTTTCTCCTGGTGCTGCGGTTTCCTCTCACACTCCAAAGACATACAAGTTTGTAGGTTAATTGGCTTTGGTAAAATTGTAAATTGTCCCTAAATTGTAGGAAAGTGCTACAGTATGGGATGATCGCTGGTTGGACCGGACTCGGTGGGCCGAAGGGCCTGTTTCCGCACTGTATCTGCATCTCTAAAGTCTAAAATCTGTGCTTCACAACTACTTTAAAAGGACACCAATAATACCAGTGCCCAAGAGAGTAAGGTGAGGTGACTCAATGAGTACTGACCGGTGGCAATAACGTCCGTGGTGATGAAGTGCTTTGAGAGGTCGGTTATGTTGCATGTCCCTTCCTATCTTAGCTAGAACCTGAAACCACTACAATTCACCATAATAGATCAATAGAGGATGCGATCTCGCTGGCTCTCCAATCTTCATTGGACTACTTGGCCAATAAAAACACACTAGCTGCTGTGGACCCATTGGTTCCAAACCTCTCCTGCATTGGTCTAGCACCCTCCCCTTCCCCACTCCCCCCCTCCCCCATCCCCTCCCCCCATCCCCTCCCCTCCCACTCACCCACTCCATCCCCTCCTCATCCCCCCTCCTCCCCTCCCCCACCACTCACTCACTCACTCACTCACTCACTCACTCACTCACTCACTCACTCACTCACTCACTCACTCACTCACTCACTCACTCACTCACTCACTCACTCACTCACTCACTCACTCCATCCCCCCTCAACCCCCCTTATCCCCCCTCCTCCCCTCACTCACTCACTCACTCACTCACTCACTCACTCACTCACTCACTCACTCACTCACTCACTCACTCACTCACTCACTCACTCACTCACTCACTCCATCCCCCCTCAACCCCCCCTTATCCCCCCCTCCCTCCCTTCCCCATCCCTCACCGACTCACCCACTCCATCCCAGCTCAACCCCGCATAAAACCATTTTGTTTGAGCTTCTCTCTGCTGCCACGCTGCACCATGGGAGGAAGGTCAGGCCCGGGTCCCCCAACTGCGCATGCGCGGATCCGGTGGCCATCTTCTTTGACCTTCTCCCATTGTGACGTCGAACACGGAGGTATTTCTGCGCAGGCGCGGCTGACTGCCAAGGCAAGTGGAAAAGTGATTTCTTAAAGTTTAAAGTGTCAATAACTTTTAAAATATAACAACAATTTGATTGAAACTTGCTACTTGCACGTCACATGCCAATGGTGAGTAAGGTGGGCCTAAAATTGTTGCCCTATCATGTACTGTTTTGGCTGCAGATCGGGAACAAACAAACAAACATACAAGATGAGAGTGTTAGTAATATATAGATACATCAGATTGTTGTTCTTTGACTACAGCTCGGCGTTCAACACCATCATCCCCTCCAAACCTGTTATCAAGCTCAGGGAATTGAGTCTCTGTACATTCTTAAGCAAGTGGATTCTCAACTTCCTCATCAACAGACCACAATCAGCACAAATTGGCAACCAGTTATTCCTCACTAACCATCAGCACAAGAGCATCTCAAGACCATGTGTTCGGTCCCCTGCTCTGCTCACTCTGTACCTATGACTGTGTAGCTGGACACAGTTCCATCTCATCTTTAGAAATTCAATTATGACTCCATCGTTGTTGGACAGATTATGGGTAATGATGAGTGGGCGTATAGTCGGGAGATAAATAATCTGATTGAATGGTGCTAGAACAACAACCTTGGTCTCAATGTCAGTAAGAACAAGGAGCTGATTGTTGACTTTATAAGAGGATGGCCAAGGATCTACATCAATGGGACAGCGGGGTGGAGAGAGTCAACAATTTCAAGTCCCTGGACGTGTATATCTCTGAAGATCTGTCCTGGACCCAACACGTTGATGCAATCATAAAGAAAGCCAATCGACACCTCTAATTCCTTAGAAGATTGAGGAGATTCGACATGTTGACAAATACTCTCTTGAACTTCTACTGGTGTATGTTAGAGATGATATTGACTGGTTGTATCTCGGCCTGGTTGAGCATTTAAACGGCCAGATACCAAAAAGAGGTGGACACTGCCTGGCTCATTAGAGGTACTGACTTGCCCACCATGGAAGGGATTTATATGAGGTGCTACCTCAATAAGGCAGCTAGCATCACCAATGACCCTGGCCACAATATTAATGCTGTTGCAAGTGAATTGTAGTGGATCCAGATCCTTACTAAGGAAGAGTTGATGTGCATCATAACCAACCTGTCAAAGCAATATATTACCACGGATGTGGGTATCACTGGTCAGATTCAATATATTACCACGGATGTGGGTATCACTGGTCAGATTCAATATATGACCACGGATGTGGGTATCACTGGTCAGATTCAATATATGACCACGGATGTGGGTATCACTGGTCAGATTCATTGTGGCGAGTCACCTTACTCTTCTTGGGCATTGGTTTTATTGATGTCCTTTTAAAGGAGGTGGGAATTTTGGACCTTAGTAATGAACAATTGAAGATATCTGTAAAAATCCCAGCCAGTTAAATGGCGCAGCCTTTAATGTAGCCAGTACACCATTAGGGCCTTCATGAAGGTGTCCCCTCAGAAAGCGCATTGGACGCTTTGCATGTGTTCATCTTCATGAAGGGTCTTCTGACATTGGTCTCGGTGATTGAGATCATAGTGTCGCCGGGGGTATGGGGGCCTGACATGGTACAATGATGTTCTCCTTGTTGAAGTGAGTGTAGAAACCATTGAATTCATCTGGGAGTGATCCCATGCTATTGCTTGGGCTACCTTTGATTTTGCCTTGTAGATGTAATAACATGCAAGCCCTGACCTGGCTGCCAAATGTCTATCTCATCCTCCAGTTTAGAGCAAATGTTTAGCTCCCCTTCCCATTCCCATACTGAAATTTCTGTCCTGGGCCTCCTCCATTGCCAAAGTAAGGCCACACACAAACTGGAGGAACAGTACCTCATATTCCGCTGGGTAGCTTACATATGTATGAGCATATGTAATACAACTGTATGAGCATTGAATTCTCCCAGTTTCAGGTAGCTACAAACCCCCTCCTCCCTTGTTCCCCCACAACCCGCCCCTCCTCCTCCTCCTCTCTCCCCTGTGCCCCATCTATTTCTTCCCCACTCCTCTTCCACCTATATTCCTTCCTTTAACTTCACAATTCGCAACTCATTAATCCCTTGGGCTCAGACCTTCTGTCTTTTCATCTCTGGCCTTTGTCCAACCATATGCCTATCAAAACACCCCTCAGCCAATTACCTGTCCCTCCTATCTTCCAGCTTTCTTGACCCCCCCCCCCCCCCCCCACACACACACACACACACAATCAGTCTGAAGAAGGGTTCCAACCCAAAACGTCATTTAACCATTTTCTCCAGAGATGCTGCCTGACCAGACGAGTTACACCAGCACTTTGTGTCTTCTATCGTAAACCAGCATTTGCAGTTCCTTCTTTCTATTTTCCCACATGCAGGGTATCGAGATGATCCAAAATGCATTATACGGATACAGGATTTCTTCTCATGATTCTCATGTGATGCTCAATAATGTTGATTATATTGAAAGGCAAGTGAGATGCAGAAGGAAATTCCAAAGATTGTTCTGAAGTTCAGTTATGAGCTGAGCATGCTGTCAGATATCAATTTTCTGATTTGACTTACTTGGTATTTTTTGCCACGAAGGTCTTTAGCTTGCCAAAACTTGGATTATCTCTGAGGCAATGAGGTTGATTTGATTCTCGTAAAATGTAACTGGCAACTCCTGGAGCCTGAGGCAGCTCACAGGACCGTGAAAATTGAATGGTGACAACAATGATCTTTAACATTTGTGGTGAGACTGTAATAATTAAGGTAGAACATTCTCTTCCTGATGAACTTTGGCTTCTATGATGTGAATGCCTACAGCGTCAACATGATATACTTTGGGTTAATTGTCAAGTACAGCTGATAAAAAACAGGCCAGAGAGAAAAACATTGGGAAGAGATCAAACAAGCTTTGATCCCTCCCTAATCCAGCGAATCTCTGATGACCTGTTATAACCAATCAATTTTCATTCTTGTTCTAGTACGACCAGCAGAGGGATCTGTGCTTTATTTTCACCACTTCTCATTCATAGTATTCTATCATCACAATATTTGCACAGGCAAGGTAAAAATAATGGTAAATGACTCCTTGAGTTTCAATACACCATTTGACAAAAGTGGTAAATTCATTGCTACACCTCACTGTTTCTGAAACACTTTGACCTCTTTTCTTCATCATATCTTGGCGTGTGGCAGGTTAAGTGGACTTTTGGAAACCAGTCTGTATGATTTGTTTGAATCAACACCTTCTTCACCAAGATCATCATCATCTTCTCCTTCTTCTTCTCCTTCTTCTCCTTCTCCTTCTCCTTCTTCTTCCATCTTCTTCACCAAGATGATTTATATATTTATAAACATAGGCACAATCATACTCAAGCACAAGAGTGTAAGAATAGTAGATTAGATTGAAGCAGTATACAAGGGTCACCACATTTCCGGTGCCATTTTGTACTCTTCAAGTTCAAAATAGTTAAAAATGTTAGAGTCTTAACATGGGCATAAAGGCCCTTTATGCAACATATTGACCAGGTCCTGGTGGTGACACTGGATTGGAGTTGCAGAGTCAGCCTGGCCAGGCGATATTGTCGATTCTCTGAGCTGCTGCAAACTGCGTCCAATCTGAGTGCTTGAACACCTGGAGTGCTGCCTGATGTAATCAAACCGCAGGCTGCTGCAGGACCTCCAAACTGCCCACTCCACCAGCGTAATGATCCGAGCACGCCCACCTGCGAACGTGCCATCCCTTGCCAAACACGGCCATGGGGTGCCTTCGGCAGCCGACCTCAAACGCCCAGCGCGTCTTTGAGGGCACAGGACGTTGGCCCTCAGCCTGCTTATCAACAGCACCCCATTCCTCCAGCTGCCTCCAACTGTACAAGCTTGGTCTCCATCCCAGGCACATGAGCAATATTAAATATCAGAGTACAAAGCTTAAGTTTACACTTCCAACTTAGAAAGAGAAACAAGGGTTTCCATTCAAAAAGAAAACAGATACAAAAAAGCTGGAGTAACACAATGGGACAGGCAGCATCTCCGGAGGGAAGGAATGGGTGACGTTTAGGGTCGAGACCCTTCTTCAGACAAGATAAGTTGGTGGCCAATTGCATTTAGGATCCTGAGTCAAAAAATACCATTAAATGGACAGTATGAGTGGGTTCAAGGTGCAACTAAATGCATTTGATCAATATGGTAAAATAGATGAACTGCACAAATTTGATGAATGTGGCCAGGTACACCATTCGGGGTTCCGACACGCCCTTCATGAAGGATCTCCTCACATTGGTCTCTATGGGGACCTGAGCAGGTACATTGATGTTCTCCCTGTGGAAGTAAGTGTAGAAAACATTGACCTCACCCAAGAGTGATTCCTCTCTATTGCTTTGGCTGCCACTGTTTTGCCTTGTAGGAAGGAAGTGACGGAATTCAAACCCTGCCCCAGCTGCTGAATGTCTGTCTCATTCTCCAGTTTACAGCAAAAGTGTTGTCTTACTTTTCTGGTGGTCAGATAACATTAGTCTAAAATTATATGTGCTTAAGTTTTGTTTATTTTCAAACAATGCAATTCACCATACCATCTATTTTGGCATTTCAATTGGACCTGATCTGAAACCTAGAGCGTTTTAGCTATGTCATTACAAAATAAGGAATGTTACCAAATGCTAAAATGATTTGTGCAGCCCACCAGGCTGCATTTCCAAAGCAATGTCACATATCAAAACCAATTCACCTGTGATTACTTGGAGACACAAGTGACTGCAGATGTTGGAATCTTGAGCAAAGAGTAAACAGCTGGAGGAACTCATCTGTTCAGGCAGAGTCTGCAGAGAGAAAGGACAGATGATATTTCAGGTCGTGTAATGAAGAGCCTGAGAAAGAATAACAACAAAAACATTGCCTGTCCATTCCCTCTACAGATTTTGCCTAACCAGCTGAGTTTCTCCAGCAATTTGCTTTAGCTAGATTATGTTTTATTGCTGTCATATGACCACTTTATAAATACCATAAACTAACAATTCAATGAAGCATATTCAAAGGGTGAGACAAATATGACTACACTTAATTGCAGTGTGGTATATCATTTTAAATTATTTTGATGGGAAGAAATAATAAACAGAACTAGGAGTAACCTTTGTTCCTGAGATTATGACTGGTCTTCACAGAATGTATCACATTCTTTCATTAAACTCAAATGTCTTGACCCCATTGATATCCAAAAAAAATCTATCAATCTGTATTTTAAATGCACTAAATGATTGAGCTTCTGCCATGCTGATCAGTAAAAAAATTACAAAGATTCACAACAGTCTGGATAATGCAATTATTATTCTCATTTAGTAATGAATGGCCAGCCCCTTATTTTGTGACTATAACCCTTGGTTCTGGACCTCCAAGCCAGGGTAACCATCATCCACGCATCTATTAGGTCAAGTCCTATGAGAATTTTGTATGTTTAATTTCATTAATTCTCATTCTTCTAAAGTGGGGAGAGTACAGATTTAGTCTGTTCAGTTCTCCTCATAGGGCTCTTCATTCCATTCCATAATTTGACCTGTTAAATCATCATTGCGCTTCCTTTTGCACTTTTATCATGTAAATCGTACCTTCGCTAGGGAGAGCAGACTGTGCACAGTACTGCAGGGGTTGTGCCTGTGTAAATTAAAGTTTGGCATCACTGCCTTTGTACTAACATTCTCGAGCAATAAAGGATAGCAAATAATTGTCCCAATTACTCACCATAGCTGCATGTTAACATTCGGAAATTCATGTACAAGGACCTAGATTGCTCAGATCACCAAAACATTCAATCTTTCAAAATTTAAAATACTTTGCTTTTCTGTGCTTGCTACCAAAGTGAATAGTTTGACATTTGGAAGATATTTGTTGAATCCCTATGGAAACTCTGTTTGCTAGCTGACTGTTTGAACTATAACACCCTGTCTTATCTGCTGCAAGCTTTCCCGTTAAAAGTGCACAATCACAAACCAACACAAAACAAAAAAAAGAAACATCCATCACAGTGAGTCTCCTCCAGTCACCTCCTCACTGTGATGGAAGGCCAGAATGTCTTTTCCCCCTGCATCTTCTCCCGAGGTCAGGCTGTTGAAGTTGCCACGTCGGGGCGTTCGGGGCCCCAGACATTGAAGCCCCCCGCCGGGCGGAGAAAATCCGGGTGGGTGAAAGGTCCGCAGCGGGCTGACCCAAGCCCCACGATTCGGGGCGGGCGAGGATGCTGCCACTGCCGGAGGTCCCGATGTCGGCCCCAACCCAGGGGCCTGCGAGCTTCCAATATCCACGCGGCCCGCGGCCCGCGGCCGAAGCCTCCAGAACCTCCGAAGGCGAGTCGCTGCCGCACTCGCAGCGCCACCACAGCCTCCGAAGGCAGCCAGCTCCACAGATGGTATATCCGGTCCGCGGGCTCTGTGAACCAGAGCCCAGGTAGTCCAAGCTGAAGGCCGCCAGCTCCAGGTGTTTGGCCGATGGTAGGCCGCAGCGTGAACGGAGGCACAACCCAGAATAAAAGGTTGGGTCTCCGTTCAGAATAGACAATTTTACAGTCCCCCCCCCCCCCCCCTCACATAGTACACAACCACAAAAAACACTACATCACATCTAAACACTACAATTAAGACAAAAAACAACAAAAAACACAAAAGACAAACGGACTGCAGGTGAGCCACAGCTGCTGCGCAGCGCCGCCACTTCCTGTCAGTTTCCTTCTGTTGGTTTTTAAGAGGTTTTCAATCCTCTAGCTTCCCACTAATCTTCGTAATATTATATAGTTGCTTCATTTTCCCCTTAGAATCTTTCTTCCTCCTTAGGATGAAAAGATCCCTGCATCTTCTGAATAAACTCTCTGAAACTTCTGCCATTGCTGCTCCATCAACATTCCTGTTGGGTCCCTTTCTAAACAACTTTAGTCAGCTTCTCCCTCATGCCCCTGTAGTTACATTTACTCAACAGTAATACCAACACATCTGATTTAATCTTCTCTCCCTCAAACTGCATGTTGAATTTTATCATATTATGGTCACTATCTCCCAGGGGTTCCTTTACCTTAAGCTCTCCAATCAAATCCAGTTTCTAAACAGAATACCAAATCCAGAATTGCCTTTTCCCTCATAGCCTCGACTATAAGCTGCTCCATCATACTGTAAGAAGCCATCATACAGTTGCTCTACAAATTACTTCTCTTCGGATCCAGTGTCAACCTTATTTTATTCTATGTGCATATGGGAGTGCCAACTAGGATCTTGAGTCCTGTGCAGTTTTCTGAGATCGTGCTTTTTATTAACCGTAATGAAACATGAGGGAATGCAGCGCTCCAATGGATAACGGGGATGGAGTAATTTTGCTCATTAATCTAGCAGCTGTTGGCTTGTTTCTGGATCATGTGTTATGTAGCCTGCTGTACATTACAAGAACTTGTCCCCTTACTACAGTCATTAAAGCAGTAACTCTGCAATAACTAGGACTGAAAATAAATGGTAGATTTAAAGCAATGGGGATTTTTCTTTCTGGTTAAATAAAACATTTTCACAAACTTATTGCCAAAGATAATGCTGAACTTAAAATGTAATTAGTTTTTATACATTACTGAAACAGGGTGGACCCGTTGGGGCCAAAGCTCTTCTGCATTAGTCTAGCACCCTCCCCTCCCCCCCCCCTCTTCCCCTCCCCCCCTCTTCCCCTCCCCCTCCCTCTTCTCCTCCCCCCCCTCTTCCCCTCCCCCCCTTCCCCTCCCCCCCTCTTCCCCTCCCCCCCTCTTCCCCTCCCCCCCTCTTCCCCTCCCCCCCCTCTTCCCCTCCCCCCTCTTCCCCTCCCCCCCCTCTTCCCCTCCCCCCTCTTCCCCTCCCCCCCTCTTCCCCTCCCCCCTCTTCCCCTCCCCCCCTCTTCCCCTCCCCCCCTCTTCCCCTCCCCCCCTCTTCCCCTCCCCCTCTTCCCCTCCCCCCCTCTTCCCCTCCCCCCCTCTTCCCCTCCCCCCCCTCTTCCCCTCCCCCCCTCTTCCCCTCCCCCCCTCTTCCCCTCCCCCCTCTTCCCCTCCCCCCCTCTTCCCCTCCCCCCCTCTTCCCCTCCCCTCTCTTCCCCTCCCCTCTCTTCCCCTCCCCTCCCCCCTCTTCCCCTCCCCCCTCTTCCCCTCTTCCCCTCCCCCCTCTTCCCCTCTTCCCCTCCCCCCTCTTCCCCTCCCCCCTCTTCCCCTCTTCCCCTCTTCCCCTCTTCCCCTCTTCCCCTCTTCCCCTCTTCCCCTCTTCCCCTCTTCCCCTCTTCCCCTCTTCCCCTCCCCAACCCCCTCCATCCACCCTCAACCCCCCTTATCCACCCCTCCTCCCCTCCCCTCCCCCCTATCCCCCTCACCCACTCCATCCACCCTCAACCCCTCTTGCACTGAATATTATTCCCTTTATCTTGTATCTGGACACTGATAGCTCAATTCTAATCATGTATAGTCATTCTGCAGACTGGTATCACACCAGCTTTTCACTGTACCTTGGTGCATGGGACAATAAACTAATCTAAACTAAACAGGATTGGAAATTATGAAGTCATGGTAGGTCATGTCCAATTTCCCACATGCAATGTATCAAGATGATCCAGAATGCACTGGACAGATCAGGGATTGCCTCTCACCATGTTCATGTGATTATCGATGAAGTTGATTATTTTGGAAGGCAAGTGAGATGCAAAAAGAAATCCCAAAGCTTGTTCTGGATATCAGTCATGAGCTGAGCACGCTGTCAGACATCAACTTTCTCTGATCATAGTCAGGATCGATCCCGGGTCCCTGGTGCTGCAAGGCAGCAACCCTACTGCTGAACAACTGCGCCTTCCCTATTCTATCCCATTCAAGTGACAAGATATTTTGAGATGGTTTCTTGGAGGTAAGCTGTTCGGAAGAGCTCTGTGCACTCCCCAAGGAGAGAAAGCATCTGATTGCAGTCAGGTGGAAAAACAAAGTCAGCTGCTGAAACTCAATGACCAAGGAAATAACTGAACAGCCTGGAACCTACATTCATAATGAGGAAATGACCATTACCATTCATCAGAAGCAATGTCAGCATTACAGCACTCATGTGACACAACTGTCTGGTGCAACATTTAAGGTAGAGTGCTGTTCAGGATAAGTAATCTAGGGCAGGATATGTAATCATTTCAGGCAGATACTGAATTGTTGACATCAAATCTCTCTGGACTGAGCTGGGGCCATGGATGGAGGAGCAACAGCTGCATTCAATTAATGGGGATTGGATTGGCCCACCTGCACCTCATCAACACCACTCCTTAAAACCCAACGCAGCTCCATCTGGGAGGGTGGAGATTTTGCTTTGAGGTCACGATAAGGTGCATCTGCAGACAAGACCGAGCTACTGGGATAAGCTGAAGATTACCAGATTCTCCTCACACACCCACAGACAATGAGCAACTGTCCACATGTGGACCCAGACCTTCTTGTCACTGCTGTCTTTCACTGTAAGTAAACCTTATCACATGAGTTCCCCCTCCCATGAGTGTGATGGCATAGTCATTGATGGCCAGGTGTCATCCTCTTTATTGGCCTGAGTTCCTGCCAATTTCCCTATCAATAATGACTTAATTTCTGGGCAGAGAGGTGCACAGCATAGAAGCAAGCTCGTCAGCCCACTGTGTCTATGCTGACCATTGTGACTGTCTATACTCATCTCACATGTCTGCATTAATTCCATATACCTCTCTGCCTTGCTCATTCTGATAACTGTTCAGATGTATTGTAAATGTTTTTGTTCCTGCCTCAAACACAAAGGTTTTTAAAATTACATTATAAGCCAAAAGGGTATCGAATGATGTGATAGAAGGTAATTTATTCTTGAAGTCAGAGGAAGTTGGCAAGATTCTAAATGAGTGCCTTGCGTCAGAATTCACCAAGGAAAAGAAAATGAGGGACTGTGAGATCAATGTGCAGCATGCTAATATAGTGGGACTGTTTGTGGTGCAGAAATGGCTAACTAGAGCTAGCCAGCATAGCTTTGACCAGTGCAGACAATTAATTAATTAATGGAAGCAAACAACAGTTTGCTGACAGTTATGTTACTTTCCTTCTCTATTGATGATATCAGTTGTTCTTTTTTAATTTATAACCAAGATGGTTGAGTTTTGTACAAATATCATTAGGCCAGAAATTTACACTGTTAATTTATACAAATAAGTGCCAGGAAAGCTAGGGCCTGTGTCTTGAACTGTGTACAGACATGTGTCCTGAACTTTCTGGCTTTGTTCCACCAGTGATTTCCCAGCTGTTCCTTACCACATACATTAATTTTAAATCAATAATGTTTGTTTTAAAGTTTTTGACTGAAGAAAAACTAAAGTAATTTATATATATATATTAATTACCTTTTAAATGGTTCTGCAAGTCAAGGACAGCTGCTAAAGTTGAGGTCATGCCTTTGCCAACTGTGAATATATTTTGATGATGCACTAAAGGAATGCAAGTGACATCATTTTGGAGGTTAGGATGATTATTTATGTGATTATTATACTTCTGCCACCAAAACACATTGTACGATGAACTCAGCTGGTTAAGCAGTGTCTGGACTGATGTAGGGTCTTGACCTGAAATGTTGACCTTCCATTTGCCTCCACAAAGGGAATGCTGCTTGACCTTCTGAGTTCCTCCAGTTGTTTGCTTTACATGCTGATACCTGCAGTCTTTTGTATCTTCATACTTCAGCACCAATATCTTGCTACAAGGATTGGGCCAACTATGATCAACATATTTCAAAATTTGACAGTTTACATCTGAACTACCTTCCAAAAGGCAGTGCATATACCATGGGAGGATTAGATTACTAACTCCATTGAAACACAATGACTTGAGATATGAGGCATTCAGACATAGAAAAGGAATGGGGCCTTTACCCACTGATGTGCCAAACATGACACCAAACTAGTCTCCTGTACCTGACCTATTTCCCTCTATTCCCTGTATATTCAAGTGCCTATCCAAAAGCTGCTTAAATGCCACCATTATATCTGCCTCCAGGCATTGACCATGCTCTGTATTAAAAACAAAACGCCCTTCATATCTCCTTTAAACTTTGCCCTCTCACCTTAAAGCTATGCCCTCGAGTCTTTGACATTTCCACCCTGGGGAGAAAGGTTCTGCTTGTCTACAATATGCCTCTCATAATTTTATTAGATCTCCCCCAGCCTCCAACACTCCAGAGAAAGCAATCCAAGTTTGTCCAACCTTCCTTGTAGCTAATACCTTCCAATCCAGGAGGCATTCTGTTAAACCTCTTCTGCACCCTTTCCAAAGCCTCCACATCCTTCTTGTAATGGGGTAACCAGAACTGCACACAATTCTGTGTCCAAACCAAAATCTTTTAAAATTGTAATGTAACTTCCTGACTCTTTTTCTCAATGCCCTGACTGATGAAGGCAAGCATACCATGCGATTTATTTAGCACACTTTCTACTTGTGTTGCCATTTTCAGGGAGCTGTGGATGTGGAACCCATGATCCCCTAACATTCAACCTCCCAAAGTGCAACACCTCACATTTACTTGGATTAGACACCATCATCATCATATCATATATATACAGCCCGAAACAGGCCTTTTCGGCCCTCCAAGTCCGTGCCGCCCAGTGATCCCCGTACATTAACATTATCCTACACCCACTAGGGACAATTTTTACATTTACCCAGCCAATTAACCTACATACCTGTACGTCTTTGGAGTGTGGGAGGAAACCAAAGATCTCGGAGAAAACCCACGCAGGTCACGGGGAGAACGTACAAACTCTTACATCTGTAATTTCTCAACCCATTTCTGCAGCTGATCTGTCTCACTGTATACTTTGCCATTCTTCCTCACTATCCACAAATGTGCTAATTTATGTGTTATCTGCAAACTATTAACCAACCCATTCACATCCAAGTTGTTAAACATATATACAAACCTCTAAACAAGCACAGTTTCCAACAAATATCCCTGTGGAACTCCACTGGTCACAGACATTCCAGCCAGAATAACATAATAATAATAATAATAATGCATTACATTTATATAGCGCATATAACATCCTTCCACAGCAACCCTCTGTCTATGAACCTTTGCTTATTTCAGCACAAATATCATGGGCTAGCCACAGCCATCACAAGTAGGACCCACAGCATTGCAAAGATTCTAATACATAATCCACTACAACAAGGAAAACCAGGGATGAGGTATAAAGTTTGGAAAAAGAGATATAAATTTAAAGTCAGAATTGATCTGAAGCCTTGTGTTGAAAATAGGTAGTGAGAATACCAAAATTGACAGTTTTATACCCTGTATGCACAGAATATGCTAGATTACACTTCATCATTTTGAGCAAGGAGTTAACACAATTAAGAATGTTTCAGTGCAAGGCTGGTGCTATTAATTCACAACCAATCTATTGGTATCACCTAAGGCCTGCTCTAGTGAATCATAGATAAGCTCACCTCACACAAGATTAAGCCGATCCAACGTGTTGATGACTGTCTTCTGCACACTGTTGCCTGTCATTTTGCTCCTGTGCATTGCTTCTTCAGAGCCTGCAGAATGGCTGCAAGGTATGAAGAAGTGGAGATGGCAAATATCCTTGCAGGATAAATGGTTCTGAGTCAATAGGTGCAACTTCAGATTGCATGATCTCACCAAGAACAGTCTGGGCTGGTTGGCTGAATGTAAATTTACCTTTGGGAAATTTACCCTGCTGCACAAGAAGGGAGCAAAGCAGAATCAGGGGAACTATAGGCCAGTTAGTCTGACTTTGGTGGTTGGTAAGATTTCAGAGTCCACTATAAAGGATGAGGTTACAGAGTACTTTGTAGTTCACGATAAAATAGGCCGAAGTCAGCATAGCTTTGTGGAGGGGCAGGTAATGTAGAGAAAACAGGGACGCTGCAGAAGGACTTGTACAGGTTGGGAGAGTGGGCAGAGAAGCGGCAGATGGAATATTGCGTAACAAAGTGTGGAGATGCATTTTGGTAGTAGGAATAAAGGCGTAGACTATTTTCTAAATGGGGAGGGAATCCAAAAATCGGAGGTGCAAAGGGACTTGGGAGTGCTGGTGCAGGATTCCTGAAAAGTTAATCTGCAAGTTGAATCAGTAGTAAAGAAAGCAATCTCAATGCTAGCATTTATTTCAAGAGGACTTGTACACAAAAACAGGGATGTAATGTTGAGGCTCTAAGATGCTGATAAGGCCGCATTTGGAATATTGTGAGCAATTTTGGGTACCACATCCGAGCAAGGATGTATTGGCTCTGGAGAGGTTCCAGAGGAGGTTTACAAGAATGATCCCAGGAATGAGTAAGTTATCCTATGATGAACATTTGTCAGCACTGGGCCTGTTCTTGCTGGTGTTTAGAAGAATGAGGGGGGATCTCATTGAAACATACAAAATAGTGAAAGGCTTAGATAGAGTGAATATGGAGAGTATGTTTCCGCCAGTGGGAGAGTCTAGGACTAGAGGTCATAGCCTCAGAATTAAAAGACATTATTTTAAGGGAGATGAAGAGAAATTTATTTAGTGAGATGGTGGTGAATCTCTGGAATTTTTTGCCACAAGGCGGTGGAGGCCAAGTTAGTGGATATTTTTAAGGCAGAGATTGATAGATTTTTGATTAGTGCAAGTGTCAGAGGTAATCGGGAGAAGGCAGGGGACTGGGGTTAGAGGGAGAGATAGATCAGCCATGATTGATTGGTGGAGTAGACTTGATGGGCCGAATGGCCTAATTCTACTCCTATCACTTATAACATGAATAGTAAGAATAAATTTCTGATCTTGTGTCAGAAGGTCACCGTGGCACAGCGGTAGAGTTGCTGCCTTACAGTGAATGCAGCGCCAGAGACCCGGGTTCAATCCCCACCACTTTTATTTTTTAAAATTTTTAAAAAAAATTTAAATTTAATATAAAAGTTTTATTCCAAAGAAAAACATACAAACATACTAGGCAAAATGTGATCAAACAAAAGCCGCCTGTATCGGCAGTTTACAAAATAAACAATTATCACATTAAAATCCCACCATCTCTGTCAACAATACATTCAACCCCCCACGGCGACCAGCGTTCACGGAAGGCTTCCAGAGTCCCTGTGGACACCGCGTGTTCCCTCTCCAGGGACACACGGGCACGGACGTAAGCCCGGAACAGGGGTAGGCAGCCGACTTCTGTGAGGCCGTCGACTGCCCGCTGCCTGGACCCGCAGATGTCCATCTTGGCCAGGCCCAGGAGCAGACCGACAGGGAGACCCCCTCCTCCCTCCTGACCCTCCCCCCTCTGTACCGGGTGCCCAAAAATTAAAAGCGTATGGCTAAAATGGAGCCAGAACTTGAGGAGCAGCCCCTTCAGATACTGGAACAGGGGCTGTAACCCCACGCACTCTGTATACAAATGGTACACGGTCTCCTCCTCACCGCAGAAGCGACAGGCGGCAGACGAGACCGTGAACCGGCTCAAGTACCTGCTACAGGCTACAGCCTTATGCAGCACTCTCCACCCCAGGTCCCGATGTAAAGGGGGAGGACCCCCTTATAGAGAGACCTCCACTGGGGACCGCTCCCGCCGTCAGGTGGTAACACGGACCGCCAGGGCGTGTCCGGACGGAAGACGAGAGCGAGGAAGTGGAGAGTGTGCAGGAGCAGCCTGTACAAGACGCGCCTCTCCGCGTCACGGAACGGCACGCTGGGCATCTGGGAAAGGCGGCTCATATTGCGTTGGGCCGGCTCTCGGGAAAGGACCCGGGCCGAGGGCCCGATGAGCAATTCCGACGGAGCGGGGGTAAGCCCGGTCGGAATCGCTCCACGCACACGCCTCTCCTCGACACCCACCGTGACAGGGTGAGGACCGGCCCCCCTCACAACCACAGCACTCCCCTCCCCCTGAGGAGCAGCGCCCTGGCTGAAGGTGACCAAATTCCTGGCTCTGACGAGATCACGGTAAAAACCAGGCAACTCCCGCCTAGCGCGCTGACTCATGCCCGTTACCGGGAGCCGTGATCCCTCCTGGAGGCAGCGCCCCTGGCAGAAAAAGTACGTGGCCAGCGAGTGCCATCTGGGAGGGCACTCGGAGTACACGTACCTCTGCAGGGTCCTGAGTCGGAGGGCCGCCACCTGAGTGTGGACGCAGACCAGCGCCTGATCGCCCTCCTCCAACGGGAGACTCAGAACCCCAGCAGAGACCCAGTGGTTCCTCTCACCCCAGAAGAAGTTAACTAACCTCCTCTGTTTCATGGCGATGAAACGAGAGGACGGGACCAGAGTGGCCAGCCGGTACCACAGCAGAGAGGCCACCAGCTGGTTTATGACCACAGCCCTACCCCGATATAATAACACACCAAGGAGGCCTGACCAACGCCCCACACGGGCGACGACCTTCGCCTCCAGCTCCTGCCAATTCGCCGGCCAAGCCGCCTCAGTGGAACTCGGGTAGATCCCCAGATAGAGGAGGTGCGTGGTGCTCCACGCAAAAACTGCCATCTCCTCCGGCAGGGAGTCCACCTGTCACTGACCCACCAAGAGCCCAGCACACTTCCCCCAGTTGATCCTGGCAGAGGATGCGGCTGAGAACACCCGCTGGCACCCACGCATCCTCCGCAGGTCAACAGGGTCGGTGAACATTAGTAGCACATCGTCAGCATAGGCCGAGAGAACCACCTCCACCCCCGGCCCCGGCAAAGCCAAACCTGCCAGCCGCCTCCGTAGGAGGCACAGCAATGGCTCCATACAGAGGGAATAAAGCTGGCCGGACATGGGGCATCCCTGACGAAACCCCCTCCCAAAGTGAATGGGAGCCAACAAAGAGCCATTGACCTTGACCAGGCACTCTGCAGCAGCGTATAGGAGCCGGACCCGGGCCACGAAGTGCGGTCCGAATCCAAACGCCTGCAGAGTCCCGAGAATGTAGTCGTGTCCCACCCGGTCAAACGTCTTCTCCTGGTCAAGGGAGAGAAAGGCAACTGACTGACCAGCCCTCTGGCACAGATGGATCAGGTCCCGGACCAGATGGATATTGTCCTGGATGGACCGGCCCGGGACTGTGTAGGACTGGTCAGGTTGGATCACATGGGACAGCACGGGCCCCAGGCGATTGGCCAATGCCCGTGCAAAGACTTTGTAATCCGTACTGAGAAGAGAGACAGGGCGCCAGTCCTTCAAGAGGCGGAGATTGCCCTTCTTGGGCAGCAGGACGATGACTGCCCTGCGCCACGAGAAGGGCATCTCCCCGGTCGCCAGGCTCTCCCCCAACACCTTCACATAGTCGACCCCCAGGACACCCCAGAAGGCTCGAAGAAACTCCACCGTCAGCCCATCCAGCCCCGGACTTGCCCCTCCTGAGCTGGTGCAGGGCACCAGTCAACTCCTCCAGAGTTAGGGGATCATCGAGGCGCTCAGCCACCTCTTTGCACACTACGGGTAAGCCCTCCCACAGCACCCCTTGTGCCTCCCCGCTAGATGTTCCCTCGGAGAACAAAGTGTCATAGAACGACCAAACTGAGGCACCGATCCCCTCCGGATCTGTAACGGAGGAGCCATCGTCCGCAGGCAACTCAACAAACTGCCTGCGGGCACCTCGGCACTTCTCCAGGGAGAAGAAAAAGGGGGAGGCGCGGTCCAGATCGCGCAACATCTGGACTCGCGACCTCACATACGTGCCCCGGGACCTCCTCAGCTGCAAGTTCCTCAACGCCCCTTTCTTCTCCTGGTACTCCTCCCACTCACACGAGTCCCCCTCCGTCTGACCCAGGCGAGACTCCGAGTCGAGCAACTCTCTCTCAAGCCGTCCGATCTCGGAGTGCCGCCCCTTGGTCGACCCCCTCGTGTAGTCCTGGCAAAACAGACGGACGTAATCCTTCCCTACATCCCACCACTGCCGAGACACAGGACACATAGGCCTTAGACACGTATACACGGTCAATACGGGAACCACCCCCCTTAAACCTGTACGAGAAGGCGCCGGAGTTGGGATGGAAATTCCTCCAAGCATCTACTAGCTCAAAAGAATCCACCAACTCCCTTAATGTCTTTACCGCTGCCGGGTCGCGCTGAATGCCAGAGCGATCTCTCGCCTCAAGGGTACAATTAAAATCACCCTCCAGGAAAACACACTCCCCCCGATCGATGGTGTTAAACAGCGCAGTCACTTCTTGCGTTAACCGCGTCTGCATAGCACCGCTCTTGGGGGCGTACACATTAATAAAGTGTAACGGCACGCCATCCAGGCGCACGGCCAGATACAACAACCGGCCTGGTACAATGTCCTGCACCTTGACGATCTCCGGCTGGAAAGATGGGGCAAACAGGAAGGCCACTCCACTCGAATTGGAGGTGAGATGGCTCATGTAGACCCCCCCTTCCCACTCCAGGAGCCAGGTGGGCTCGTCACTAGCCACAGTGTGTGTTTCCTGCAGGAAGCTCACCGCGTACCTCCCGTCCCTCAGCACTGAGAGATGGTGAAACCTACGGAGAGACCCCCTGCCCCCATTAATATTCAGGCTGGCTATCGTGAGCTTCATTTTGAATACGCACGAGAACTTTTACCAGCCTCCCGTGACGGAATGGAGCCTTCCCAAGCCCTCTGCCCTTTCTTTAGGGACTTAAAAAGCTCTTGGAGGTGGCGCCGCTCATTTTTCAATACACCTGCCTCGTTCTCCTCCTCCTGAAGGATGGCGTAAATGGACTGCAAGGGTACCGTCAGGTCCGACCAGCGGTCAACAGCCAGATCTGCCTTATTCCTCTTCCCTCTGCTGTCCCTCAGAAACTTCCGGAGTTCCCAGATATCAACAAGACGACACACGGGGCTGCGGGTGGGACAGTCCATCAACTCACTGTCGCTGGACTCCACGTCCCCCTCCTCCTCCCACTCAATGTCTGAGCCCGAGTCTGGATAGTTCTGACTCCCAGCCGCCTCGCTCACCCCTCCCTGTGAGGGGGGCGGGTCGGCCACGTCACCCGGTCCGTCCTCCGTCACCATCCCACCCCCAGGATCAGTGACGGGGGCAGATACCGGTACCTCTAACTGTGGCAAGCTGCCTGGTAAATGGCCAGGCTCCTGCACACCCCCACCGCCCTCTGTAACCGGATTGGGGGCAGTGATGTCGGAGGAAGTCTCCGGGTCGGGCAGTGAGCGGGCCCGTCTGGAGTCCGACCGAAGGACACAATTCGAAACGACCCTGTCCTCCTTCGCACCCAGGGCACCCGCCCCAGCACCGTCACCGTGAGAGTCCCCGTCCCCCACCATCAGGGGAATCGCCTCGCTCTGGCCCTCAGGGGGCGATGTTCCCGGAGTCTCCCCTGCTCCCTCAGCCGGTGGGGCAGCACATCCCTCAATAGGACTCATAGCCTCAATGGGGAGCACAGGCTGGGGACCCACCCCCACACTCAAGTCCCCCCATCAATCTTCCCCTGGTCACCCTCTAAGGCAGCGGACGCACTCCCTGGGGGAACAGCCCCCTGGGGTAGTGTGTCACCAATCTCAGGTGGTCCCTGCACTACAGAGGCATCCTCCTGCCCACAGGAAGCGTGCACTGGGTACTCTGCCTCAACAGGGGAGAAACGCCTCCCTTCAGGTCGCCCCTTACCTTCCGGGCCGTTCTCCATGTCAGAGGACCCACGCCTCCTCCTCTTATAACCACTAGGGTGCGGTGGTACAGTCAGCTCCATTGCTGAAGCCTGTTCCTCCGCCCCGCCATGAACCTGCTCATCCTCTCCAGCCTTCAGACCCTCAGGCTTCCCTGGGTTAGGCTCAGAGGCGAGCTTGATAATATCTACTGCCAGGGGACCCTCAATAAGGTGACCTTCTGCCTGGCGTCCCACTTGAATGTTCTTCTTATTTTTAGCTTTCTTACTCCTCTGACTCTCCCGGTGCCCCTCATCCACCCCCCACACTGCACTGGCATCCCCCGCCACAGGTACGGGACATGGGGGTGGTGGGGGAATGGGGTTTGGGGGCAAGGGAACAAAGTCATCACGGGCCACCGTGGTAGAACCAGCAGCCCCAGATGGGCCAGCACTGCCTTCCTGGGCCACCTTGGTAGAGCTGGCAGCCCGGGGCCTGGGACAATTCCTGCGGAAATGCCCCACCTCTTTGCATGCATGGCAGCGTGCTTGGCCCGTGTTCCAAAACACGCGATAGCAGAATCCTTCCCATTCCACCTCAAAACTCCCCTCCATATCAATCCCCTGTGCCAGCTGTATGTACACGCGACGATTGAACGTTAATACATGCTGCATCTCGGGATCATCCAACCTATGCAACAGTTTGGTGGGCCCAGACCGCACCTCCCCCAGCTTAGTTACATGTGGGAGCAGGAGCGCGTCCGGAACATAAGGGGAAACGTTGGACAGCATGACCGGCAGCACGGGACGCCCCCATGGGTCCACCGCCATGAAAATCCCGGCCACTGTGATCCCCCTTTCCAGTGCAACAGCCACCGACTGCTCAGTCTTTAGGATGACAACAGCCTTCCCACTGACCACCGCGCCTGCGATTATTGCCTTCTTGCCAACAGTCTCCCCCAACGCGGTTAGCACAGCCTTGAAGGTAATGTTGCCCTGCAAGGTCACTTTCACCCCGTGTATACGCCCCAACGACTCATGGCCCTCAGTCACGGAGACTGCCGACTGTACGGCAGCTACATAACTCTTAGGGGCCGCCATCTTTAGGGCGTGGAGCAAAACAAAATGTCTCAGTATTTTATGTCAAAGCAGTCTTTCTGCTATTGCTGCACCTCCATGCATTTGCAGCAGTTTAAAGTGTTGTGAAGGCATTCCTGGCAAAGCAACAGAAGCAGTCTCCTCCTGATAAGATAGGGAAAAGTCCGTGCCAATCCTCCCGTCGTAGAAAATGGAGCTTCCGGAGGCTTCTTCCCCAGGTCTCGGTCGCCCTCCCGACTTCAACGAAAATCCAATGCACTGTTGCCGTACTTACCCGGCACACCTGGACCGGGCAAAGTCGGTGTGGGAGAGAGCTTTCCGATGCTACAGACCACAAACACCGCTCTAGACTTAGCTCCCACCAGTTCAAGTGCAACTTGGCCTTCCGCCAGCCACTGCCGCTCCTACGATTTTCAGAAACACGAACAAATCCTCCCTAATTAGAGGACTCTTTCAACAAAGAGAGTCTCTGCTTTCCGACAGAACTCCAAAAAGCAAATTCTGACTGCTTTCGTTTGTCCTCACCAAACAAATCCTTCGAAAATAATCAAATCCTCACAGCCAGCGCCAGACACCCACGTCCGATCGTGACCATGGGTGCTGTCTGTATGGAGTTTGTAGGTTCTCCCCGTGACCTGCGTGGGTTTTCTCCGAGATCTTCAGTTTCCTCCCACACTCCAAACACGTACAGGTTTGTAGGTTAATTGGCTTGGTAAATGTAAAAATCTGTCCCTAGTGTGTGTAGGATAGTGTTAGTGTGTAGGGATCGCTGGTCGGCGCAGACCCGGTGGGCCGAAGGGCCTGTTTCTGAGCTGTATCACTAAACTAAAGGTAGTTTTCACTAAAGGGCTTTTTGTCCCGCCACCCTGACATCAGTCTGAAGAAGGGTCTCGACCTGAAACATCACCCATTCCCTCTCTCCTGACCTGAGATGCTGCCTGACCTGCTGAGTTACTCCAGCATTTTGTGATACCTTCGATTTGTACAAGCATCTGCAGTTATTTTCCTACACATCATTGAGTATGGCTGTGTGATGTTGTAGTGAGGCAAATGACTGTCAGGAAGAAGCCCTTTTTAGATAGTCGGGATAAGGTGCAAGGCTCATGGTGCAATTGGTAGGAGAAGTGATTTGATGATTTTACTTCTTCACTTGTGAGACTATTACATTTTTTTGTGGCTATACTTTGGGGCTTGATTGCTCACATTCAACTTGTTTGTCTCATTAAATGCCATTTACTTTGTACCAAAATAACTTTCTGACCACAATATAAGAGGCTTCACTTAAGACTTCACTTAATCTTGTCATTCTTGAAAGTATGAGTTATTCTCTTTTTCTTGATCAGTCATGACTTTCTACAAAATTGAAAGATCTCTTTCAACTGTAACCAGCGAACCTTCCCTTTTAACACGTATAAGCATGCCTCTGCTCAAATGAAGTGTTTCATTGTCATATGTACCAACAGTGGAATTCTTACTTGCTGTAGCTTTACAGGCCCATTAATGCAATAACACACAAATAAATATACAATTCTGTGCTGTTCCATTAATGACAATATGTGTCACTGCATTAATGGTCAGGTAAAGCTGCAGCAAGTAAGAGGCGCAAGAAAGTGGTAGACGCCACCAGATCATTCACGGGTACTGATGGACCAGGCAATGTGTATTTTTACTTATTAATGTTAGTATTATTACTTGTTATTAATTCATTGTCTTGCAGGTCTGCCACCAATTTTCTGGCGTCTTTGGTTCCAGAGCCTTTCTGGATAATCCGTTTTGCCAGTCCAACAGAGGTCCCTGCCTTGGGAGGGCCGAGATACCGCCCGCTAAGTTGGCCGCGGAAGTCAATTATGGGGAGAGGACTGGTCCGGATTTCCAGAGCCCTGGCTGTCTGGAGCAGATTGGAAAAGATTATTTTCTCTGAAATGTCTGCGCTTGACGGGAGACATGACAGAAGTAAGTAAAATTATGAAAGGGATAGATAGTCAGATCCTTTAACCCAGGGTGGAGATATCAAAGACAAGTGCATTGTTTTAGCGTGAGAGGGCTGTGTAAAGGAGATGTGCAGGACAAGTTATTTTACAGAGTTGTGGGTGCCTGGATCGCCCTGCCAGGGGAGGTGGTGGAAGCATATGCAATAGTGGCATTTAGTGGAGTTTTGTTAAGCATGTAGATATGCAGGGATTGGAGGGATATGGATCATTTGCAGGCAGGGGAAATTAATTTAACTTGGCATCATGTTCGATATAGATATTGTGGGCCAAAGGGCCTGTCCAATGCTGTCTTGTTCTAAGATTTTAAAAGCAAACAAACATTTCCAATCTAAAATCCATGTGATGGGTTAAGAAACCTTTAGCTTGGAGGACTAGTGCTCTTGAAATTGAGTTCTGTGGGCTTGGCCAAAGGCAGCAGTGGGCACTGAAATCTGGTACTTGGAATCAGATTAAGGCCACATTAAGGCACACATCGTGTGGGCAGTGTGCGGGTCAAACATATCAGAGGCAACACTACAGCGTTTCTGCAGCACTATTTTTCAGTGCTATTCAAATTAACCTCCATAATCTTTCATCTTTATGTAAGTTAAAAGCCATTTATAAATTGAGCTGAAAATGTAGTTTGTAAACTGACACTAAACTTTCTTCACTTGCGTCTAACATCCAAACCCATGACTCATACGAGGTATGTGACAAGCTTAAATTGTACTTGCATTGGAGTAAATGTTGTGATTAGATGCATAAAACAACTTGCTTTCATGTTTCTTTAAGTACATTGTAACTATTATTAAATGAAACATTTAGTGCCTGTGCGGCAGTTAGTACTTGAAACAAACACAATGCAATCGGCAGCAATAAATCAGCATTTTCAAAATTATGAATGCGTGGCACAATTGTTTCTAATGTTAACCACGATATATTTTAAAGTTGTTTTCATCTTGCAACTTTAATAGAAAGCATTTAGCTATTCTTGTTAGACTAACAGATTGATGAATAAAATGTTTGCCAAACACTGAAGATATTTATCTAGAATTGTACCAATGGAGTTATAAAGCAATCATTGGAATAAGAGTGCAATAAATTCAAGCCACAGAAGCCAGGAAAGTACTTGAGCTGAAGTTAGACTTCCACTGATTAGGCAGTACTTTGGCATATTCCTGTTCTACTGATGCCAAGTATGAATTTAAGCAGGATTTTAATCGGCCCTACATTTAATAGTAGTGGGTGATTAATTTACCCCAAAAAGTCAATCCTTCTACACCAGGAACGGAAATGTTCTGTTGAGGCTTTTTGCTGGGGCACCTGCCTTCCCTGCTGCCAAGAAAATGTAAGTTTGGCTAACTTTGAAGAATTGGCAACTAATCCTCGGGGATCATGAGGGGCAGCAGAACCAGAGAAAAGTCTGCAAGTCTGCAAAAGCCTGAAATCTACTGGGGAAGTAGCAAAACTCTGGAAAAAAGACTAAGGTCAATGGCTGGCCTGACTTTGACTCTCACGTTTGAACAAGAATTTACAGTGTTAATTCACTTGGGGTGTCAGCTTTGCTAGGATCCATTATAGTCTGAGAAATGTATTCTGGCATAAATGTGTCCAGAAAGTATACTTCAATTTCAAAGAGAGGAAACAGTTTGCAGCTTGCTGGGGAGAAGATAGAGAATTGAACCAACTGGATTTATTTTACATGAGGCTGAACTTCACAGGTTTCATGGGCCTGGTCGATATTATGATTCTATTATGACATCTTAGGAATAGTCTTCAGTTAACATCATTCAATCAATTAGTGATAAATCCAGTATGGCTGTAAAGTTATGATTTCAAGAAAATTACTTTGCTGAAAAGACATTGAATTTTTCTCCCAAAAAAACAGGTGAGTGATCACAAATTTGTACTTGGTCGCATACAGACATTTCAACAATAGGCTACTCAGAACAAAAGGCATAATTTTTAATAAGTTAATATTTTCATGAAATTTTGAATAGTATGACTTATTCTTCTTACACAAGTTTCAATTTTCACATTTAAATTAACATAATCAGAGTGCAAATGCTTAAACAGTAGGCCAGTCTTCCTATATACAGATGTTACCTATACCCATCAAATACCCACAGCAAAATTTCCAGTTAAGTATGCTAAAGGATATATAGGATGAGATCAATGCCAATTAGCAGGATTAATCGGTGAAATTACAAAAATTGCAGATGTTGGAAATCTGAAATAAAAACAAAAATTGATCAAATGGCCATCATACATTACCCCTAATGTGTAAGTGATTTGCAGATACTGGGAAGAGTTGGTGGGAATGTGGGGAAATAAAAATTGAAATAGTATAGGATTAGTACAAATGGGCTGGGTATGGACAAGAATAATAAATGAATGGTACTGCCAACTCACGGCAACAGGATATAGTTTGCCTCTAATTGCATGGGCGTTCACTTTGTGCTGTTGATAATCACATAAACATTACGGCAATCATTTGATTTGCCATAGTTGGCTAATAGCAGGAATTCAATAACACAATGTTTAAGATCAATTGCTCATCATTCAAACAGCTTCTCCAAGAATATGCTGCACAAATGGAGTAAAAGCATTGATTTAACAGAAACCTGTACCTGACTGGAAAGGCAAATTCCTCGGACAATTAACCATATTCTACTCATTACAAACATTTCTTATTTTTTATATTTTTCCATGTTAGCATAGATTCCCAACTCAATATTTTGTTCTTCCATAAAGGCTACCACTAGGCAGCTAGCAGGTGGTTTTCTGTTGTCTGCAAAATACAAATTTCCTTTCAAGATGACAGTAATGAAGTTGTGACCTTGGTGCACCACACACTGACTGCTCGGTCCTAACTAGTGTACCTGTAGTCATTAAGTGATGCAGTGTGAAAACAGGCCCTTTGGCCCAACTTGCCCACACAGGCCAAGATAGGCCAACATGTCCCAACTACACTAGACCCACCTGCCTGTGTTTGATCCATATCCCTCCAAATCTGTCCTATCCATGTACCTGCCTAACTGTCTCTTAAATGTTGGGGAAGGTCCCAGCCTCATCTACCTCCTCTGCCAGCTTGTTCCATACACCCACCACCCTTTGCGAAAAAGTTACCCCTCCGATTCCTATTAAATCTTTACCCCTTCACCTTAAGCCTATGTCCTCCGGTCCCCAATTCCCTACTCTGGGCAAGAGACTGTGCATCCACCCGATCTATTCCAATTATGATTTTGTACACCTCTATACGATCATCTATAAGATTCTATAAGACATGTTGTCTCGGAAGTGAGTTTGGTTGTATTGCAGAAGATATTGCATGAGAGCCAGAGGATACAAGAGAGCCTGAAAGGGAACAAAAGGTTTAGTTTCTGCCCAGCCAGTCTTGGGCAGCCAACGAGGTGCACATTTAGACTGGACTGGATGGTACAACCAGACTTATTTAAGCAGCTACTAGATTGGTGAGCCTCCCATCAGTGGTAGGGAAGCTAATGGAGAAGATTCTGCTAATGGATGAAGCCTGTATCTGCAGTCCCTTGTCTACAGGTTTTGAAGACTTCTCTTAACAAATCTTAAAGGATTTTGGCATATCTTATAAGACTGGTGTGCACTGTCTTACAGTGGGAGTGCACTGTGACTGGTGTGCACTGTCTTACAGGGATGTTGCTCCTGTTAGTAAATCTCCCTGGTAATGTCGTGCCAGCATCACTTGCATGTAACCTTGGAGAATACATATGTCCACCTTGCAAATAAGATATTCATCATTTGAATTTATAATCTACCAGTCTCTTTAAATTCCTTTCACTGCATCCTGGGACCATGCTCTCTGCTTTCAGGTTAAACTGTTGCTTCCATCTGCAGTAGTTGCAAGAGAGCGAGTTGCATTTTGCCTGTGTGTCTTTGAGAGCTGGAAAATAAACTAGGCTGCACACTAAAAGCTGACAGCTGCATGGAATTTGAAGAATTCAAACGATCTTGTTTTTTTAAAATAATGTAATATGGTGATAATTTGGGGACTTTTGTAAATGGCATCAGAGAGAACTGGAATGTTGTTTTAATGCAAGAAAGGTTGCAGGACAATTTGAAGGCTAGGCTTTTGCCCAATGTTTTGTTTTAAACTATGTAAATAAAGAGTTGGCCATTTAAGATTGCAATATGGGGAATTTTTCTTTGATGGTTGCGAATGTTTTAGATTTCCTACCCCAGAGAGCCACAGATGATGAATCATTAAGCATGTTCCAAATCAAAATAGTTTCTTTTTCATTATGGAAGAGTTAAGGTTTTGGGCAATAAGGCAGAAAAGTAGAGAGATAGCCAATGCTCAGATCAACAGCATCAAGGGACTGCATGGCCTACTTTACTCCAATTTCTTATGGAAACGTAAGAAACTGCAGATGGTGGAATTTGAGTAAAACACTTGTTGGAGTAACTCAGCAGGTCAGGCACCATCTGTGGAGGAAATGAATAGACAATGTTTTGAGTCAAGTCCCTTCTTTAGATGGAAGAAGGGCCTTGATCTGAACCATCATCTGCCCATTCCATACACAGATGCTACCTGACCTGCTGAGTTCCTTCAGCATTTTGTATTTTGCTCCAATTTCTTATGTACCTATTATATTTCTTGCAAGACCCTTGGTTGTACTGAGAAGGATTATATCCAAAGTTTCTACAACCTCTCCCCTTTCTCCAATCCAACCTCCCTCCATCTAAAACATTTTCACTTCAGGGACTGCATTTAGGATCATAGATCTTCAAACATATAATAAGCTACCAGGAGATGTTTTGCTTCGGTATTTTTGGAAGATACATCTGAAAGAACACAATATGAAGACGGCTATGATGTTAAATTAACTTTGATACCCATAGTTCAGTCGACCACCCTGTCAGCTAAATGTGGCATCAGTGCTCTCAAACACTCAGACCAGTGCTAAAGGTTATTGGGTCAATATCTGCCACTTCTACATATGAAACTGAACACAGTTCAGTCCATTAGAAAACTGTCAACACAAGGTGGTTTTTAACCATATATGATTCCACACCAAGTTAAATTGGATCTGTACTGCTCTGTAATTTTGGTATTGATTCAGAGACTCTGCGGAGGCAATCTAAGTTGTAAATTAAAATGAAGTAATTCTCACAATCTGAATGTTTTTCTTAATTGGGTAGTACTGTTCTGTCAGTTTCATGGTAAAAATTATTTATGGTCTGACAAGAATTCTGTTTCTGACTGATGACCAGCATCTGAGGCAGGCAACATCTGAGGTGTGCATGGATAGATAATGTTTTGGGTTGGGACCATCTGCCCATTCCCTCCACGGATGCTGCCTGACACACTGAACATTTTATTTTATTTTATTCAAGATTCCAGGAACTGCAATTCCTTGCATCTTAATCTTAATTATACGGTCAGTGTGAATAACAATATAGTTGGAAGAAAACATTGCGGTAAAACATTTGGTTTCTATATAAACAATATGTAAGTAGCTGGCACTCCTTTCATTGGAGTGACATTTTGGAATAACTATGTTACATCATGCAATTTGACGGCACTTTGTTAAATCTTGGTTATTTCAAGCTCGTGCTTTGAGTTTATTTTTAAATGCAAAATAAAAATGGAATGGATTTAATGTTTCAGGTTGATGATGTTGCATTTAAAATGCCTAAACTTTAGAAGCACCTGTCCATTTTCTGGGTGCTGAAGGCATGTTGCTAGCTTGAAGCAGCCCAATGTCTAATGACAAAGCTGACTGACTTCCTAGTTTCCAAAGGTGTACTGGAGAAAGCTGGCAGTTTCATCTTCTGGCAAAGCTCAGCCCACTGTTTTGCCTTTTTATTTTTTAATTTCTGTAACATTGGAAAATTATTCAAATGAAAAGGAGAAATAATTCAAAATTTAAAAAAAATCAAAATAAGGATAAAGACACAATTAAACAAGTGAAAACTATGTTGTCCTGGATTCTGCACTCAGTCAAACCTGAGGCAGGATCCAAGAATTGATTAATCGAGTGTAGAAACAGGCCCTACAGTCCAATTTACCCACACCAACCAACATGCCCTGTGTCTACGCTGGTCCCATGTGCCTGTGTTTGGCCCATATACCCCTAAACCTATCCTATTTATGTACTTGTCCCAATGTTTTTTAAATATTGTGATATTACCTGCCTCAACTACATCCTCTGGCAGCTCGTTCCATATACCTACCACACTTTGTGGGAAAAAAAGTTGCCACTCTGGTTCCTATTAAATCTTTCCACCCTCACCTTAAACATATATCCTCTGGTTCTTGATTCCCCTACTGTGGATAAAATATTCACCAATATAAATGATTGGAGATTTTTACATGACTGCTTCCTAGCCAGACATCATGGGAATTCTTGTTGAGCAACATTGGGATTTTCACATTTGACTTCATTTGTGTGGATATACCAGGATTGTTGCATTTAAACAAGCAAACAGAGAACTGTACAAGCACAGAAATAGGCGCTTTGGCCAACCATATCTGTGCTGACCATAATGCTAATCTAAACTAATCCTATCTGCCTGCACATAGTCCTTATCCCTCTGTTCTGCCTCTGTCTGTATAAATGCCCCATAAACATCGCTATTGTATCTGTTGCTAATACCTCCCCTGGCAGTGCATTCCAAAAAACTTGCCTCGTGCATCTCTTCTCCCCCCCCCTTTCTCTCACCTTAAACTTATACCCTATAGTATTCAACATGTCTACCCTGAGAAATAGATCAGCTAGATAGTCAGAATCTGTGTTCCTTATAATTGTGTACATTGAGTTTATTAACAGTTTGTTTTTGCCTCAGATTGGATTGTCAGCAATTTTGAATCATTTTGAGATGCAATGTGTTTGACAAACGGCATCCAAAATTGGCTTGGTGATGGGAAGGAGAGGATAGTAGTGAAGGGTTGTTTTTTTCTGATTGAAGGTCAGTAACCAGAGGTTAACTGATGGGATTTCTGCTTATGTATCATATCTCTAAATGACTTGGGTGAGAATGTCTTTGGTTTAATGCCAATGGTTTAATAAGATTGCTAATGACACCAAATTTGGCGGAGTAGTCGATGCTGATGAAGGTTGTGAAAGGATACAGTGTGACGTAGATTAGCTAGAAAGTTGTGTGGAGCAGTGGCAGATGGAATTTAATGCAGATAAATACTGTATGAGGTTATGCATTTTGGGTTATTTAATACTGACAGGACATACTCAGTAATGTCAAGGATCTTTTAAGGATTGATATACAGAGGGACCTTGTAGTGCAAATTCATCGTTCCCTGAAAATGGTGACACAGGTGGTTAGGGCACTGGAAAGGGTACTTTGCTTGCTTGCTTGCTCTCATAGGCAGGGTATTCAGCATGTGATGGGACAACATGTTAAACCTGTACAAGACATTGGTGAAGTCATACATGGAATACTGTTATACAGTTATGGTTATGATGTTACAGAAAGATGTGGTAGCAATAGAAAAAATGCGGAAGAAATTCACCAGGATGTTGCCTGGAATGGAGGGCTTTAGTTAAACGTAGAGATTGAATAGGCTGGGATTGTTCTTAATAGGGTGCAGGAGGTTGATAGGTGATATTGAGGTTTGTAAAATGTTGAGAGGTAGGGTAGATACAGTGAGTATCTAGGCTGGTAAGTGTAAAACTAGAGATATAAGCTGAGAGGGGAGCTATTTAAGGAAGATCTGCTGGGGATTTTTTTCACACAGTGTGGTGGACATATGCAACAAGAGCCAGTGGAGATAATAGATGCAAATACAATTGCAGCACTTAAAAGAGCTTTTTGGATGGGTATATGCATAAGGGAAGGAATATAGGGATATGGGCTAAATGAAGTTAAATGGGTTTAGAGTAGATGGGCATCTCATTTGACATGGACGAGTCAGACCAGAGGGCCTGTGCTTTAGTTTAGATTCGAGATACAGCACGGAAACGGGCCCTTCGGCCCACCTAGTCTGTGCCAACCAGCGATCCCCGCACAATGATGCTATCCCACACACTAGGAACAATTTACAATTATTCCAAGCCAATTAACCTACAACCTGTACATCTTTGGAGTGTAGGAGGAAACTGGAGATCCCAGAGAAAGCCCACGCAGGTCATGGGAAGAACGTACAAACCCCATATAGTCAGGATTGAACCCAGGTGTCTGGTACTGAAACAACAACTCTACACCACACCACCGTGCTGTTAGACTTCGATTAGTTTAATTGGATGCTTGATGGTCAGCCTTTATATGGTGGGCTGAATGGCCTGTTTCCATGATGCATGAAGTTACGTTGCTAGTCAGACCTATTTCCTTGGCTTTATTCACCTAATGTATTTATCAAGTATCTTTAGGATTTTCTAGATCTTATCTGAAAATATTTTCTCATACACTAGACTAGCTTTGGAATTATTTTTAAATCTGCAGAGGCAAGTGAGTTATGACTATCAATGTTTTCCCATTGTTATCCTTCCTACCTACCCAAGACTGAGCCTGATCCATCCTTTTCCAGGATTCGAGGGTCTGAGCTATAGGAAGTGATTGAGCAGGCTAGGACTCTATTCATTGGAGTGCAAGAGGATGAGGGATGATCTTGTAAAGGTGTATAAAATCATGAGAGGAATAGATTGGGTCGATGCACAGCCTCTTGCCCAGAGTAGGCTGATTGGCGACCAGTGGACATAGGTTTGTGGTGAAGTGGAAAAGGTTTAATAGGAATCTGAGGGGGTAACTTTTTCACACAAAGGGTGGTGAGTATATGGAAGGAGCTGCCAAAGGTGGGAGTTGAGGTATGGACTATTGCAACATTTAAGAAACAATTAGACAGGTACACGGATAGGACAGGTTTAGATGGATATTGGCCAAAGACAGGCAGGTGGGACTAGTGTTGATGGGACATGTTGGTCGGTGTGGGCAAGTTGGTCTAAAGGACCAGTTTCCATGCTCTATGACTCCCTTGCTGGACATGCCACTTTCAATTAATGAAGTTTGCTTGAAAATGTTCTGGAAATTACAATGTAATCTTTAGTCTGAAGCTTTCAGAGAAGAATTATGATCTGGCAACCGATTGGCACGCAACAGTAAATTATTAATGTTAAATTAAAATACTGGAGGGCAGGAATTCAAACGTATGAATGTTATACAATAAAGCATAATTAGACCACACCTGGAATATTAGTGGGCAGTTCTGGCTTTCACAGAAGATAGAAAGGATAAATTAATTTTTACAAATAATTTAGTGCAGATCTACCAGAATCATATCTGAATTCAATATTTCAACCCACGAGGAGAGGTTGGACAAACCACGTATGAAAACACAAAATGTTGGAAACACTCAGTAGGTGAGGCAACACCTGTGGAAAGAGAAACAGAGTTAGTGTTTCAGGTCAAAGACCTCTCAGAACTGGCAAAAGGACAAAACCAAAATAATTTTAAGTTGCACAAAGGACATGGGTGGGATGGAAAAGCTAAAGGGGAACCTGACACGTCCAGATTGCCATGGATGGAGTCAGCTCATTGATAGGTTATTTAGAGACAGAGAGAGAGAAAAAATAAGTCAAGACGTTGAGTTGATTGCCATATGCAGAAATACAGTGAGTTTCAGGTACAATAAAAACTTGCTTGCAGTAGCATCACAGGCTCATTGACTCAGACAAAACATAACTTCTACATAAATTCTTAATAAATTCCACAATAGAGCAAACAGAGGAAAAAGACTGCGCAAAAGAAACATTAGTATAAAACACAATTAGAAAAAACAATTCCACGGTAGTACAGGAAGTGATCCATTGTGTTCTGTTGCCTAGGTAACATTAGGGGTGTATGAGTTGGTTCAAGAACCTTACAGTTGTAGGAAAGTAGGCTTCTGAACCTCCTGTCCAGTGGCAGCAGTTAGAGGAGGCCATGGCCTGGTTAGAAATAGAGGGGAGAAAATAGAGGTGCTGGTGCATCTTCTTCGTGATTATATCTATGTGCTGGGCCCGGGACAGGTCAGCCTAGATGTTGATGCCCAGGAATTTGTAGCTGCTAACACTCTAGCATCAATTCACAAATGAAAACTGGTGCACGGTTCCCTGACTTCCCAATTTTTGAAGTCGGCATGTAAAAGCTGTGAGCAGCATGAGTGAGCTGTAGGAAGTATCCAATAGTTCAGGCAGTGTCACTGGAAAGAGAAAAGTTGAATTAACATCACAGATAAATAACCTAAACAAACAGAAAGTGAGGTACTTAATTTGATATTGAATCTGGAAAACATCAAAATGCAGTCAATGTACTCTCTAGAATTTAGGAGAATATGTAACATTGAAGTTTCAAATGATTAGGGGGAAACATAAGATCGATGGAAAGAAACCATTTCTGCAGGCTGGGAGATCCAGGTTAAAATACAGCCTCCCATTTAAGAAAGAAGAATTTAGCCCATTTCATATTCCTTCACACTCCTAATTATTATTTTTATGTATACCTTTATAGACTCTTTCTATACTCCTAGGGGAGGGGGTTCTCTTGTTTCTAGTTCTCTTTAACCACCATACTACCTTTAAAAAAAAATATTCTACCCTTGATATCCCTTGTCAACTGAGGGACTTCCATGGTCTTTGGACTTCTCCTTTACCCTAATGGGAGATGTCAGTCATGAATAATTCCTTTCTGAATAACTCCTGCTGATCACAGATAAACTGAACTGCAAGTAGCTGCTCCCTTTCCTCTTTTGCAAGCTTCTGACTTATTGCATTGAATTCAATCTCCCCCCAATGCAGGATTATTATCCCCTTGTCCTTCTTCATAGCTCCCTTAAAATGTACCAGTGTGTTTGCTATCTCCAAAATGCAATGACACTCCCACCATTTTCCTTGATCCATTGCCAAAGATTAGAAACGTAGAAAATAGGTGCAGGAGGAGGCCATTTGGCCCTTTGAGCCAGCACCACCATTCATTGCAATCATGGCTGATCAGTAACCTGCGTCTGCCTTCTCCACATATCCCTTGATTCCACTAGCCCCTAGAGCTCTATCTAACACTCTTTTAAATTCGTCCAGTGAATTGACCCCCACTGATCTAGGTTTGCATTTTCTCTAGTTAAGCTATACGTGCGCTGGCTGAAAATCCTCCCTGGCAATCCTGTCCAGACTAGTCATCTTGCGGAAGTTGAAATCCTTGAATCGTAAAGCTATACATCAAGGCCCATCTTGTCCATATCAACTAAGTTGGCATACTGGGCTAGTCCCATTTTCCTATGTTTGGCCCATAGCCATCTAAACCCATTACCACAGTTACCTTATTATGTTTAGATGCCTTTGATTTTCATTCTCCTGCTCTTCATTGTCCTGCTACCTCCACTCTGGAGATCTGTAGTTCAGAAATATGGTGAGAGCCGCTTTCTGAAACTGCTGTAGTCTTTCTGGTGCAAGTACATTCTGATTCTGTTAAGTAGGAATTTGAGGATTCTGACTCAACAATGATGGAGTGGGAATGCATTGCCAAGTTAGCATGGTGTCTAATTTGGAAGAGAACCTGCAGATGATGATATTACTGTGCAGCAGCTGCCTTGCTGCCCATGATGGCAGTGGTTTTAGCTTTATGACGTACGCCAGCAGAAGCCTGGGGAAGTAAACGCAATGTTTTTGGCAGGTGGTGCATAGAATACCGCTGGCACGGAATGCTGGTGGAAGGAGGAATGAATGTTTAATTTATTGCCTTGCATTTTGTTTGAGGACTCTAGGTATCAAATTTTTTTCTGATTACAATGCAATTAAAATTCAAGCAGAGCAAAGCTCACCAGCATCTGATTATCCATTGATCCTAATTTTTACTGTATTCGGCTCTTCATAAGTCTGGGCTGTGCAGCAGGGGCCAGCAGGGTGTACGGCCAGGGCTAGGCATCTGGAGCATGGCCGGTCTACGGTCCAGACTGTGGGCCAGAGCCGAGATTGGAGTCTGGAACACCAGGGGTAGGGTAGAGTGTGCCCTTTCTGGAATTTCTGGACTCTTCTAGTTTAGCCCTATCCAAGGCCCAAAAGTACCAAAATTATTGGAGATTTAATGTACGTTTTGTCATCAGCATAATTCTACTTAATGAATATAACATTCAAGTTATTAAAAGGTCTTTTTTTTTTTCTGGGCATAAGGGTGCAGTGGAATGCATAGTCATCTCATTGAAAAAGCATGCCAGAGTGAGGCCCGGCATAAACTGGGAAAACAGTACCTCGTATTCCACCTGGGTGGCAAACAACCCAACAGTATGAACATTGACATAGAACAGTTGAGCACAGGAACTGGTCCTTTCAGCACATAATGTTTGTGCTGAACATGATGTCTAGTTGCACTGATCTCATCTGCCTTACATGATCCCTCTGCACCCTGCACTTTATGTGCCTATCTAAAAACCTCTTAAATGCCACTATCATTTCTGCCACCACCCCTGGAAATATGTTCCAAGCCCCCACTACTCTCTGTGCAAAAAAAAAACTTGCCCCGCACTTCTCAGTTAAACTTTTCCACCTCTCACCTTATACTTATGCCCTCTAGTGTTGGACATTTCCACCCGAGGTAAAAGGTTCCGACTTTCTACCCTATCAATACCTCACATAATTTTATGTACTTCTATCAAGTCTCCTGAACATCTGACGTTTCAGAGAAAAACAATCCAAGTCTATCCAACTCTCCCTGTAGTGAAACCCTTTAATCCAGGCAGTATCCTGGTAAACCTCTCCGTGCCCTTTCCAATTCCTCCACATCTTTCTTGGAATGGGATGACCAGAACTTTATGCAATACTCCAAATACTTCCTAACCAAAGTCCTATAAAACTGTATCATGACTTTCTGACTTTTTTATTCATTGCCTCTAGCAATTAAGTCAAGCATACCATGTGCCTTCTTTACTACACTATCTACTTGTGCTGCCACCTTCAGTGCACCATAACTTGGACTATTGAATTCTTCAATTTGCGGTATGGACTATTGCAACATTTAAGAAACAATTAGATGGGTATGTGGATAGGACAGGTTTAGATGGATATGGGCCAAAGACAGGCAGAGAAGAATTATGATCTGGCAACAGACTGGCACGCAACAGTAAATTATTCATGTTAAATTAAAATACTGGAGGGCAGGAATTCAAACATATGAAGACATGGGAGATCCGATTTTAGTCAGAACTAGACCAAGTGGACCCGTTGGGCCCAAACCTCTCCTGCATTGGTGCAGCACCCTCTCCTACTCCACACCCCCTCCCCCCTCCCCCCTCCCTCCCCACTCCATCCCCCTCAACCCCCCTTATTCTCCCCCTTCCCCCTTCCTCCCTTCCTCCCTCCCTCCCTCCCTCCCTCCTCCCTAGGAGATAGATTTAAACTTTAAAATGTGAATAACTTTTAAAATATAACACCAATTTCAATGAAACATCTTCCATTAGCACCAAAGGGACGACGATGAGTCCCAAACCTCTCCTGCATTGGTGCAGCACCCTGTCCTCCCACTCCCCCTCCCCTCTCTCCTCAACCCCCCCTCCCCTCTCTCCTCAACCCCCCCTCCCCACTCTCCTCAACCCCCCCTCCACTCTCTCCTCACCCCCCTCCCCTCTCTCCTCACCCCCCCTCCCCTCTCTCCTCAACCCCCCCTCCCCTCTCTCCTCAACCCCCCCTCCCCTCTCCCTTCTCCCCCACTCCCCCTTCCCCCCTCCCTCCTCCCTCCACCCCTCCCCCTCCCCTCCTTTGAAACTTTAAAATGTGAATAACTTAAAAAATATAGCACCGATTTCAATAAAAGTACTTGCATTATCACTAAAGTGACAACGGTGAGTAAGGTGGGCCTAAAATTGTTGCGCTATCGTGTACCGTTTTGGCTGAAGTTCAGTCACAAACAAGATAACAAACGAGAGTTTTAGTATATAGATGGAGCGAAAGGAGCTAGACAGAACATACAGTGACCTTCATTTCATGTGCACGAAGCTAAGGACTCTGATGTGGATTGCAGCTTATAGTATGCATTTGTGGCGGCGCCCGGGGACTAGGCCACTTCCTTGGTCATTCCACTCGGCACTCAGTGGACGGGAGGGATTAGGTCACTTCCTGGGTCAGTTCCCTTGGGTCAGATGGTCTGGGACTATAAAAGGTTTTGGGTGTGTCGACTCTCGAGTTCTTTAGTGCGGTGTATGTGTTCCTTGCGAAATAAAGTATAGCTACTACTCACTTGGCGTCTGGCCTGATTTCCGCGGCGACCGCACCCACTACACTGGTGACCCCGATTTTCCTTCGCAAGTCGCGATGGACCCGAACGCTGTACTACCCGACTCTTCCAGTCAGCCGCCTCTGGACCCTGCCGCCCGCGCCGCTCTCCACGCCGTGTCCGTGTGGCTGCCTCCATTGTGGACCGAGGACCCCAACTTCTGGTTTGAGCAGGCCGAGGCACAGTTCGCCCTGCGGGGCGTAACTGCCGACGCCACTAAGTACTTTCATGTGGTCAGCGCCCTCGACCCGGCCACCGCGCACCTGGTCCGACCCTTCCTCCGCGACCCCCCGGCGACCGATAAGTACGTGGCCCTCAAGGCCTTCCTCCTTCAGCAGTTCGGCCTCTGCGAGGCCGAGCGGGCAACCCGGATCCTCCGAATGCCGGGCCTGGGTGACCGCCGCCCGTCGGTACTACTGGCCGACATGCTGGCACTGCTGGGCGACTACGAGCCCGGTTTTCTCTTCAAACATGTTTACCTGATGCTGCTGCCATCCGATCTCCGCCAGCAGCTCCTCCATGACCCGTTCACCAACATGCAGGCGGTGGGCAGGCGCGCCGATGAGCTCTTGATGGCCCGTCAGCTGGTCCTCGACGCGTTGGAAGTCCATCCGACGGCCGACGACTACCCACAGGTAGGAGCCTCGATCGCTCGCATCACTACCGCTCCCCAACAGCCTTCCCGACAGTATCCGGCTTCAGCAGCTCACCCAGCCGGCGGCACGTCTTTTTCACACGGCCCGCCTGCAGTTCCCCCACCCGCCACCGGAGGTCGCTGGTGGTCGGATCGGCCCGCACAGCCGCCCGTTTTCACGGAAGCCAGCAGAGGGGGCTGGTGCTACTTCCATCGGCGGTGGGGACCTTCGGCCCGTCAATGCCGGCAGCCCTGTTCGTTCCTGGGAAACGCAGGGGCCGGCCGTCAGTGATTGCTTCGGCGGCCGGCCAGATTCATCGTGTGTTTGCGTGGGACCGTCGCTCCGGGGCTCGTTTCCTTGTGGACACCGGGGCGGAGGTGAGCGTTGTTCCCCCTTCGCGTGCTGACCTCCGCAGTGGCAACCGCGGTCCCCTCCTCGCCGCAGCCAACGGGACTTCGATCCGATCATATGGGGTGCGCACGATCTCCCTCAACTTTGGGGCGAGCAGCTTCTCGTGGCCATTCGTGATCGCGGATGTGTCCCAGCCGCTGCTGGGTGCGGATTTCCTACGGGCACATTCCCTGCTTGTGGACATTAAGCGGCAGCGTTTAGTGCACTCTGTCACTCTGCAGCCCGTTTTCCTCCGCTTGGGCAACCCGGTCGTGCGTCCTGATGAGCCCCTGTCGTCCGTGGACGCCGCATTCTCACGAATTCTGGCCGATTTCCCCGATATTCTGGACCCCTGGTTCCACTCCGCCGCCCCGAAGCATGGGGTGGTGCACCATATAACCACTACTGGCCCGCCTTTGTACGCCCGGGCGCGGCGTCTTCCACCGGACAAGCTCCGTCTCGCTCGGGAGGAGTTCCGCCTTATGGAGTCACTGGGGATCGTGCGCCGCTCAGACAGCCCGTGGGCGTCCCCGCTCCATATGGTCCCCAAGGCAGACGGTGGTTGGCGTCCTTACGGGGATTACCGCCGGCTTAACGATGCCACAATCGCCGACAGGTATCCGGTCCCTCACATTCAGGACTTTAATGCACACCTGGCTGGCGCCACAGTATTTTCCAAGGTCGACCTGGTGCGTGGCTATAACCAGATTCCAATCCACCCCGACGACGTCCCCAAGTCGGCAATCGTGACGCCATTTGGCCTTTTCGAATTCCTCCGCATGCCGTTTGGACTCAAGAACGCTGCGAGCCGCTTGAGACAGGAGCATTTTGCCCATCTCCGCCAGCTATGCCAACGCCTTAGCGATCATTGGCTTGCCATCAACATCACCAAATGCCGTTTCGGGGTGTCATCCATCGATTTCCTGGGCCACCACGTGACCCCGCACGGGGCGCTGCCGCTCCCGAACAAGGTGGACGCGGTGCGCCAGTTTCCACGCCCGACCACCGTGCGGGGCCTCCAGGAGTTCATTGGGATGGTGGCCTTTTACCACCGATTTGTGCCGTCTGCAGCCCGGATCATGCGCCCGCTGTTCCACCTCATGGCGGGCAAGCGCAGGGAGGTCGAATGGACCGACGATGCGGTGGCGGCGTTCCAACACGCCAAGGAAGCCTTGGCTGCGGCCATGATGCTCATGCACCCACGGGCGGATGCACCAACCAGCCTGACGGTCGACGCTTCGGAAGTAGCGGTTGGGGCGGTGCTCGATCAGCACACGGATGGGTGTTGGAAGCCTCTCGCTTTTTTCAGTAGGCACCTCAGCGGCGCACAGCGGAACTACAGTTCTTTTGACCGCGAGCTCCTTGCCCTTTACCTTGCGGTCCGCCACTTCCGCTATTTTCTCGAGGGGCGTACCTTCACCGCGTACACGGACCACAAGCCCCTCACCTTTGCGTTCGCCAAGTTGTCCGACCCGTGGTCAGCTCGCCAGCAGCGGCAGCTGGCTTTCGTCTCAGAATACACTACCTCCATCCGTTTCATCGGGGGTAAATACAACCGGGTGGCCGACACCTTGTCTTGACCCATGGTCCACAGCGTCCGGCAAGTGGCCGATGGCATCGACTACTCAGCCCTGGTGGCGGCCCAGTTGTCCGATAATGAGATGTCCGCCTACCGTACCACCGTTTCGGGCCTGTGGTTGGAGGACGTTCCCTGTGGCACTGGGGCCGCGACGCTGCTTTGCGATGTGTCCACCGGGCAGCCACGCTCAATCGTGCCTGTTGCCTGGCGGCGCCGGGTGTTCGAGGTGCTCCACGGGCTGGCCCACCCTTCCATTCGGGCGACGACGACCCTCGTGGCTTCCCGTTTCGTTTGGCACGGGTTACGCAAGCAGGTTGGACATTGGGCGCGCACCTGCATCCCGTGCCAAACTGCAAAAGTACAGCGGCATGTGCGTGCGCCGCTCCAGGAGTTCCCCGTCCCTCGCCACCGTTTTGACCACATCCACGTGGACATCGTGGGGCCGCTGCCGCCTTCTCGGGGTTTCTCCTACCTCCTGACAATGGTGGACCGTTTCACGTGGTGGCCGGATGCGGTTCCACTGCCGGACACGTGTGCCTCTACTTGTGCCTTTGCCTTGGCGGCACATTGGATTGCCAGGTTTGGGGTTCCGCTCGATATTACGTCCGACAGGGGGCCACAATTCACCTCCGAGCTGTGGTCATCCATGGGCCAACTGCTGGGGGTTAACCTGCACCGCACCACAGCGTACCATCCGCAGGCAAACAGCCTGGTGGAGCGTTTCCACCGCCAGCTCAAGGCCGCTCTGAAGGCCCGGCTCGTTGGCCCGGACTGGGTTGACGCGTTGCCGTGGGTTTTACTAGGTGTCCGCACCGCCCCCAAGGAGGACTTGGGCACCTCCTCGGCGGAATTGGTGTACGGGGCTCCGCTGACGGTGCCCGGGGAGTTCGTTCCCTCCGCCCAGGGTCAGGCAGAACAGCCCTCGGCCGCCCTACAACGCCTTCGGGAGACGGTGGGCTCGCTGGCGCCAGTGCGACGTCTCGCCACGGTTCGGTGCGGTCACATGTCCCTTCCGCCCTGCAGGACTGTCCTTTTGTTTTCCTGCGTCGGGATGCCCACCGGACACCCCTTCAGCGGCCTTATGAGGGACCGTTCAAAGTGCTTGAGCGGGGCTCTGCCACCTTCGTGTTGGACATGGGGGGTCGTCCTGAGACGGTCTTTCTTTCGCGGCTGAAGCCGGCGCACGTGGACGTTAGCCAGCCGGTTCTACTGGCGCGGCCTTGCCCTCGGGGTCGTCCCGCGTCCCGGCCCTTACCCCTGGAGTTCCCGCGGGTGCTTTCCCCTGGTGGGGTGGTTCCGGTTCCTGCGTCCGCCCCCTGTCCGTTTCGTGCCTTCGGTTCTTGGGGGGGGGGAGGTCCTGTGGCGGCGCCCGGGGGCTAGGCCACTTCCTTGGTCATTCCACTCGGCACTCAGTGGACGGGAGGGATTAGGTCACTTCCTGGGTCAGTTCCCTTGGGTCAGGTGGTCTGGGACTATAAAAGGTTTTGGGTGTGTCGACTCATGAGTTCTTTAGTGCTGTGTATGTGTTCCTTGCGAAATAAAGTATAGCTACTACTCACCTGGCGTCTGGCCTGATTTCCGCGGTGACTGCACCCACTACACATTGCAATTTTGCAAATGGTACAATGTTATCAGTACAGAAATTATCAGTACAGTGTTGACTCTTGGCAAAATAGATTTTGTATTGATCATCAAGTATACAAAGGTTGGGTTGGGTTTCTGGGTATCCTGTTTAATTGGTAACTACTGTGATTTTGACTCTGTGCCTTAGTTGAGTGTCAAGTTTTGTTTTAGAGGCCCAGTAGTTGGAGCTGTAGCACAGCGGTCGAGTTGCTGCTTTACAGTGCCAGTTCCATCCTGACTACGGGTGCTGTCTGTACAGAGTTTGTATGTTTTCCCTGTTACTGTGTGAGTTTTCTCTGGGTGCTTAGATTTCCTCCCACATTCCAAAGACGTGTGGGTTTGTATAGTTGGCTTCTGTAAATTGGTCACTGTGGACTCGATGGGCCAAATGTCCTGTTTCCATATTGTATCTCTAAAATTAAACCTAAAGTTGAGGTTCCAGCAAGAACAATCTGGTGGGAATCACTGTGCGCTCTTTCAAGGGAATAATAGCTCTGAAATCTCATTTTCCCTTTTTTTATTTCAGTGATACTAGTCCTAGTTCTTGTTCATCAAGTAACATTACCCATCCCTTTGAAAGACCTTGTTTCATTTATATTACCTTCGTCACCCATTGAGTCTGAAGAAGGGTCTCGACCCGAAACGTCACCCATTCCTTCTATTCGGAGATGTTACCTGTCCCGCTGAATTACTCCAGCATTTTTTGTCTACCATCGATTTAAACCAGATTCTGCAGTCCTTTCCTACATATATTAACTTCTTGTTTATTACTTCTGCATCCTGACTTTTCTGTGTATTTGTATATGTTGCTTTAGATCAGTATGAGTTCAAATGTCTGAAAATTCATCTCTTGTTGGTAACGCTATATGTGTATAAAGTCAATTGAACTTAATTTCAAAGTCAAAGTTCAATACATTATACAACTATATAACATGTTTAATTGTTTTTGCTGATGGATGGTTTTCAGGCAACCTTATATTATTGATAGGGTTAAATTGAAGGTGGACACAAAATGCTGGAGTAACTCAGCAGGTCAGGCAGCATCTCTGGAGAGAAGGAATGAGTGATGTTTTGGGTTGAGACCCTTCTTCAGACTGATGTCAGCGGACGGGTGGGACAAAGATAGGATGTAGTAGGAGATGGGAAGACTAGTGGGAGAACTGGGGAGGGGATAAAGAGGGAAAGCAGGGATTACCTGAAGTTAGAGGTCAATGTTCATGCTGCTGGGGTGTAAACTACCCAAGCGAAATATGAGGTGCTGTTCCTCCAATTTGTGCTGGGCCTCACTCTAACAATGGAGGAGGCCCAGGACAGAAAGGTTAGATTGGGAATGGGAGAGGTTGAAGTACTGAGCCACCGGGAGATCAGGTTGGTTAAGGCAGACTGAGCGGAGGTGTTGAGCGAAACGATCGCCGAGACTGCGCTTGGTCTCACTGATGTAGAGAAGTTGACATCTGGAACAGCGGATACAATAGATGAGGTTGGAGGTGATGCAGGTGAACCTCTGCCTCACCTGGAAAGACTGTTTGGGTCCTTGGATGGGGTCGAGGGGGGAGGTAAAGGGACAGGTGTTGCACCTTCTGCGGTTGCTGGGGAAAGTACAATGGGAGGGGGTGGTTTGGGTGGGAAAGGACGAGTGGACCAGGGAGTTACGGAGGGAACGGTCTCTGCGGAAAGCAGGAAGGGGTGGAGATGGGAAGATGTGGCCAGTAGTGGGATCCCGTTGGAGGTGGCGGAAATGTTGGAGGATAATTTGTTTTATACGATGGCTGATGGGTTTATTATTTAATAATTATATTATTGATGGGTGTATAGTAAGCTTTATGTAATATGCTATTTCTCATTTTAACCACTTTTGCTACTCAATAACACCTATCTCTTTGATTAAGCTTTTGATGTTGTGCCCTATTTCCTTAGGTGACAAAATGTTAATGTTTTGTTTCACGGGAAATACTTGTATTGGTAAGGGCTTTCATGACCATAGGATATCCCACAACCTTTTTGCAGCCAAAGAAGTACTTGTGTGATTAGCATCACCAGTGTACTGTAGGTGACTAACGAGCCCCTGTGAGGAGAATTATGATAGAACCAGATAACTGCCTCATGATCTTCAATGAAGGTGGTATGTGAATGAGTCTTGGAGTCATACAGCATGGAAATGATTCCTTTGGTCCATTAAATTTATACTGGCCATCGTTGTATTCACCAGACACTAATCCTACTTCACACAACTGCATTCCCACCCAGATTCCATCATTCACCTATGCAGTACAAATAATCTACCATCCTGCACAACTTTGAAATGTGATAGGAAACTGGAGTATCCAGAGGAAACCCAAATGGTCATGGGGAGAAGGTAGAAACTCCACACCATCATCATTGGAGCCAGGGCTGAACCTGAGTGGATGAGCTGTGTGGCTGCAGATGTACAAGACGCAGTACTTTGTGCTCTCTCCACCGTGTAGAGTCCACAGCTCTCCTGTAATGAAAAGATCCACACACCCACTTACAAATATTCTGATAAAAGAGCTCCAGCGGTCTCCCTAATACTGCGGTAAGCAGCAAACTGTAAAACGGCACACATTGGCCATGGCCATTTGAAATAATCCTGAGTCTCAGAAATTCAGGGTGACTTTAATATTAACTTTCGTGACAAAGCAGTCCAGGGCCCATGTCAACAAAATGTTCCACATGTACCGCGGCACGGTAGCGCAGCGGTAGAGTTGCTGCTTTACAGCGAATGCAGCGCCGGAGACTCAGGTTCGATCCTGACTACGGGTGCTGCACTGTAAGGAGTTTGTACGTTCTCCCCGTGACCTGCGTGGGTTTACTCCGAGATCTTCGGTTTCCTCCCACACTCCAAAGACGTACAGGTATGTAGGTTAATTAGCTAGGTAAAATGTAAAAAATTGTCCCTAGTGGGTGTAGGATAGTGTTAATGTACGGGGATCACTGGGCGGCACGGACTTGGAGGGCCGAAAAGGCCTGTTTCCGGCTGTATATATATGATATGATGATATGATGATGTGTTATAACTTGGACTCCAAAAACATCACTGATTGGAGTAGTGAGGTAAGAGTGCGGATTTCCTCATATTCTGCAAGATATGAACCCTTTTCAGACCTACTCCCTTGAGGTTTCTGGCCACATCTGTCATGCACCCAATGGTGATACTGTAATTTCAGCTCTGGCAGCATACCCAGCAGATCCACACAGTGTGAGAAAAGCAGTGGGCCTCATCCGAGCTCTCTGTGATTAGAAGAAGCAGCATTCAGAATCGGTAGTAAACCTCCTGCGTTATGGAACTGACTGCTGAGATTTGTGCAAAATTGTTTGAGTGGCCTGGGAAGTGACCCTGCTGCACAGGAGGCAGCTAAATCAAATCCTGCTTCTGCAGTGACTGCCCAGCAACTGATTTGGAACAACTGGACCAATTTTTTCCCCATAGTTCATTTAACAAATGTTGCAAACAGATAAACATAAAACCTGTGAATATCCTTTTCAGTAAATAATTTCCCCAAGCAGGCAAGCATTGCAACAGGAAGTTCCTGGTCGAATTTCTTTGAATTTTTAGTTTGAATTGTGCACCAATCAAATTTCTGGGCAACTTTATTTTGGCCCTCAAACTGTTCTAGAACAATAAAGTTTGAGAATGGAAAGAGGTTTATGTCAAACATATAATCTAACCAGAATGTTGGATTGATTGCAGATACAATAACAACATTTCAAATACTTTTGGATCGGTACATGGACAGGAATAGTTTAAAAGGATCTGAGTCACACGTGAGAAAATAGGATTAGCTTAGATGGGCAACTTGGTCGGCATGAATGAGATCAGCTGAAGGGCCAGCTTCTGTGCAGTATGACCCTACTGTTCTGTTTCCATTCTGTTGGTTCAATGCAACTTCATGGGAAGGAAGGAAAAAAGTAATAGCATAATATCCATTTCTAGATGTAGAAACAAAGAACTGCACAAACGGGGAGGTTGTAAGTTCTCCCCGTGACCTGCGTGGATTTTCGCCGAGATCTTCGGTTTCCTCCCACACTCCAAAAACCTACAGTTTTGTACGTTAATTGGCTTGGTAAATGTAAAAATTGTCCCTAGTGTGTGTAAGGTAGTGTTAGTGTGCGGGGATCGCTGGTCGGCGCGGACCCGGTGGGCCGAACGGCAAGTTTCCGCAATATATCTCGAAACTAAACTGCCGATGCTCTTCTTCTTAAGCCCTTGGCTCCTCTAGGGAGCATAGGCCATTGACAAATGTCCTCCACCTCACTCAGTTGTTGACAGTTCTTTTGAGATCTCCCCAGTTGAGCCCACTCCCAGACATTTCTGCCTGGACACCTTTTCTCCAGCTGTTCCTGAGGCGACTTATTTTCCTTTTTCCTTGGGGGTTCCATTTCAGGGCGTGCTGGGTGATGTTTGTGGCAGTTTTTCTGAGGGTGTGACCAATCCAACTCTATTTTCTCTTTCGAATTTGTAAGTCAATGGGATCCTGGCTTGTTCTTTTCCACAGGTCCACATTGCCTACTTTGTCTCTCCAGATGTTTAGTATTCTCCTGAGGCAGGTGTTAATGAATGTTTGCAGCCTGTTTGTTGTGTGTTTTGTTGTTTTCCATGCCTCTGATCCATACAGCATCACCTGCTTCACATTTTAATTAAAAAAGCATATTTTGGTGTTGATTGAGATGTATTTTGAACTCCAGATCTTCCTGAGCATGTTAAACACCACCCTAGCCTTATTGATTCTGAAACTGCAGATGCTGGTTTACAGAAAAGGACACCAAAGTGAAGAAGGATCCTGACTGAAACGTTACCTATCCATGTTCTCCAGAGATGCTGCCTGACCTGAGTTACTCCAGCACTTTGTGTCCTATTCTTTTCTAGAGTTACTTTCAATCTCTGCACACTAAATTTACTTCCTCTTGACAAGATCAGAATGGAGTGAAATTGCTGCCAAAACCTGCCCTCTATCAATACTTGTTTATTGTTCTCTCTCAGAATGTCCATGGCTTTGAGTGGTGAAGGAACTCTGCCTAGATACCCACATTTACCTCTGTGGCTGTGTGTCTAAACATAGGAGTTAATAAGTGACAATAAACCAGATTATTTTCCTCTGTGATGATCTACCTTGAGAGATTATGATAATTTACGTACAATCTGTGATGCCTCCACTTTCTAAGTTATGAACGTAACCCACATAACAGGGCAGACAATCCAACGGTGTTCATTAACAATAGAACATGGAAAGGCACAGCACAGTAATGGGCCTTCGACTCACAATGTATTTGTCAAACATGATATCAAGCCAAACTAGTCTCATCTATCTACTTGCCACTTTCAGGGAGCTATGAATTTGGACCCCAAGATCTCTCTGTACTTTAATGCTGTTAACAGTCTTGCCATTAACTGTATACAATAAACCCTTGTCATAAAGGATGGTGTCTGTTATTGACGATTGGCGCTTCAGACAACTGAGTCAGTGCCAGCCAGTGATCACCCATACACTAGTTCTATCTTACCCACTCGGGACAAATTTACAGAAACCAATTAACCTACAAACCTGCATGTCTTTGGAATGGGAGAGGAAATCGGAGCACCCGGAGGAAACCCACATGGTCACAGGGAGAACATGTAAACTCCATGCAGACAGCACCTGTAGTCAGGATCAAATGCGGGACTCTTATCACCTCTCCCTATAGCTTAGGCCTTAAATTTGTATATCTTCTCTCCATTCTTTCCAGCTTAATAACATCCTTCCTATGGCAGAGTGACCAAAACGGAACACAATACTCTAAATGTGGCCTCACCACTGTCTTGAACAACTGTAGCATAATATCCCAACTTTTATACTCAATACCCTGACTGATGAAGGCCATTGTACTAAAATCCTTTTTCACCACCCTTATCTAGCTGTGATAAAACTTTAAAATAACTTTGCACCTGCGCTCTTTGATTCTGCTTAACAACACTCTCCAGGGCGCTATCATTCACCATGAAGGTATTGCCCTGGTTTGACTTCCCAGAATGCAATACCTCAAATTATATTTCATGGCACTCCATTAATCATTCATCAGCCCATTTGCCCAACTGGTCAAAATCCTGCTATAAATATTTTCATCATTTTCATTGTCTACAATACCACTCATCTGAAAGCCTACTAAACATGCCTTCCACATTCTCATCCAAATCATTGATATTAACCACAAACATCATCAAGGCCCAGCACCGATATCTGAGTGACACCACTAGTCACAGGCGTCCAGTCCAAGAAATAACTTCCCACCATCGACCTCTGCTTTCTTCCATGAAGCTGATTCTCTATCCTGTTGGCTAGCTTGCCTTGGATCCCATGTGATCTAACCTTCCAGAGCAGCCTGTCGTAACAAATCTTATCGAATGCCTTGTGAAGTCCATATAGACAACATCTATGGTTTTGCCTTCGTCAACCTTTTTGGTTACTTCCTCTGCAACATTTTCTAATATTAAATGTTTACAACATATTCCTAAAACCTATCAAATTGAAACTGACTATTTTGCCAGAGTATTTCTAAGAGACATTACAAACAAATCACTTCAGAAATAATAAGTGTGATGCCCTTGTGTAGTAAAATAACATGCCTGGATAAGTTAACTTTAGCCAGTGACTAAGGTTAAAAGGCAATAACTCAAATGAGTAGGCAGTACATTTCATTAGCAGAACGAATAATCAAATATTTTGGATACAAAACAATCTTGAACAATAAAAACTCCCATCCACATATCTGAAATATAACATCCCAAGACAGCTCATTGGAATTCAAAATAAATGATTACCAAAGCAATGACAGAATGTTTATTTAAATCTAAAGTGACCAAAGACTCAAGAGCATAGAAGCAGGAATACATAATTTAGCCCATCAACCCTGCTCTGCCATTCAATCAGATCTTGCTTGATTGTATCTTCAACTTGTGGTTGCCTGACTTACTCCACATTTCTTACATTTACAAGTAAAACCCTTTATATTTCAATCAAGATGCTGTCAGCGAGTTGATCTACTATCTATTGTGTTCAAGGAAGAGAGCTACAGATTTGTTCCCATCTGTGAACAACGGCTTTCCTGATTTTGGCCCTAAATTCAAAATGTTATCCCTTGTTCTGAATTCAATAACCAGAAGAAATATCATTTGTATGATTTTAAGGATTTAGATTTGATGATACGAACAGGAACCAAGTTAATTTGCTTGCATTAATTACTTGAACATGGTATCAGCCTTGTTTTAATTTTCTCTTAGAGAAATAGATGAAAGATAGAGATATAATTAATGTCATGAAATGTGATTGATTTTGGTTTAAAATGAATAGTAGTAATTAAACAAATCAGAAGGTAGACACAAAATGCTGCAGTTACTCAGCAGGTCAGGCAGCATCTCTGGAGAGAAGAGATGGGTGACATTTCGGGTTGAGACCCTTCAGACTGATGTAAGGGGAGGGGGCGGGACAAAGAAAGGATGTAGTAGGAGACAGGAAGACTAGTGGGAGAACTGGGAAGGTGGGGGGGGGGGGGGGGGGGGGGGACGGAGGAACTATCTGAAGTTAGAGAAGTCAATGCTCATACTACTGGGGTGTAAACTGCCCAAGCGAAACTAATCGTAAAGTAGTTTGGTAATGTATGTGGAACAGAAGGGAAGTTTATGGTCAAGTATATGTGCAAGTGGATCTGAAAGTGAAATTACTACAGATAACTAGAAGTTATAGTAACCGCAGAATTATATTTTGTACATCAGTCAAAGGTATTAACTGTTAAATTTGTATAATATTACCGGTAGTCTTTTATTGTCAGTCGTTCAAAATAAGTGACCTGTGTAAATTCAGAGAAATTAGAAAATATAAAATACATTTTATTTAAACTTAACTGGAAGTCAAGAAAACAACCCTGCACTCTGAACAGGGGCTGATAAATATGAGAATCAAAAAATAATTAGTAATTGCATCTCAAAGTCCAACTTCGATAGCCATTGCTGCTCGGGGATGGAATGGAGGTATAGCTTATGCACACACCACACTCTGTGATAACACAAACGAATCTTCCAAACGCTGTTTCTTGATTAATTGGTTATTAAAGTAGCACAAATCAAAGAGTAATTCATAACTTTTCGTTCTTATCAACTGTTTCTTCTTCAAACAATACAGTAAAAATCGTGTAGTCGTTACCGTGTGGTTCTTGTGATTGTAGCTGGCGTGAGTGTGGCTGGCGCGAGTGTGGCAGACGTGAGTGTGGCTGGCGCGAGCGTGGTAAAAAAATGTATTCTCTCCATCCTCCGAGACTAAACTGACCCACAATCTCTGTTGCTACGCTAGCCTCCTCCAATGTAGACACTCCCCATTACATATCAAATCACACCCACAAGCATGCAAAAAAGACAAAAACTAGAAATATTAAACATAGCCATAATACAATGACAGTAACTAAATTAAGTGTAAATGGCTCTTGCACACCGGCCCCTAATTGTTCTGCGTATATGATGAAGCAATTACCAATAGATACCAAAAGGGGCTATAAAAGCTTAATATTTATCAAAAACAAAAGTAATATGCATTATATGTTGGCATTCAAACTTCTTTAGCGATTCTTCAATCTTCTCCTTCACCTTCTAGAAGCAGACATATCTTGGTTATCGGTCTTACCAAGATGTTGTCCTTAGTCTGAAATCGTACAGTACGCACAAAACCTTTAACACCTGGCATGATCTCCAGTATCCTGCTCATCAATCAAGAACCTCGTGGTGCAGTAGAATCAACCACCAAGACGATATCACCTGGAATAAAATTTCTTCTCACTCTCAACCATCGTTGACGTTCTTGAAGTAGAGGTAAATATTCTTGTGTCCACCGTTTCCAAAGAAGGTCCGCCATATATTGTACCTGTCTCCATCTGCGTCTAACATACAAATCTTCCTTTACAAAGAGCCCAGGTGGTAACATTGGCTTGGTTTTCAATAAAATAATATGATTTGGTGTAAGTGCTTCCAGGTCATTCGGCTCATCAGAACTCTTAGTAATGGGTCGGTCATTCAAAATTGCTTCAATTTCACAAAACAAAGTTTGCAATCCTTCCTCATCCAGAACTTGTTCTATTGTCTATTGTTGTTTAAAAGCAGAGCGCAGCACATTTCGAACCATGCGAATCAATCATTCCAAAACACCGCCATGATGGGATCCCGCTGGGGGATTAAAGTACCATCATATCCTTGTTGAAGCATATCATTCTGGATCTTGTTCTGATTCAAGCTTTTAAGTGCTTCTCTCAACTCTCTTTCCGCCCCAACAAAATTCGTACCATTATCAGATCTTAATGATAGAACTTGACCTCGTCGACAAATAAATCTTCGTAATGAATGAATACAGGAGTCTGTGTCCAGTGTAAATGCAATTTCAAGGTGTACTGCTCTACTTGCCATGCAAGTGAAGATTACACCATACCTTTTCACCAGACATCGTACTCTTTTGACCTCGATAGGGCCAAAATAATCAACTCCAACCTCTGTAAATGGAGGATTATCAGGTTGAATCCTTTCCAGAGGCAAGCCTGCCATTTTCTATTCTCCAAATCTTCCTCGCTGATGCTTGCACACAACACAATTCTTTATAATCTTTCTTGCAGCGGAGTTACCTTTGACAATTCAATATTTTTTACGAAGTTTCGACAACATGTGATTTCTTCCTCCATTTCTTCTTCCGATCTGTTCATGAATATGTCGTAACAGCAATGCAGATTTTACCCACCTTTAGTATGTTCAATATTCAAGACATGTGCAAAAATTACAAACTAGATAATATCAGTGGAGTGGAAGCACTGACTTTAAGGATATCTTGCAAGACACAAAATTATGTACAGAACCAGCTGGTATGACCGTTGATTAGGAACATGAGGTTATCTTATTTCCAAGGTATTATATTTGAAGAATAACTACGTTAATGTTTCATTTTAAGTTAAGAAATACATTTAAAATAAAATCAATCCAGATAGAACGGTACTATATCAAGTTCTAAAAATGTATGCTTGTCTGATGATTTGAATTGCAATTAGCAGCATTAACACACAGTAATTGATTCAAAGCAATTGTTTAATTGTACAATATTTTTGTTCTTGACAAATCAGCTTTCCATCAAGATTGTATTGAGAATTTAACAAAACCTCGTGGCCGGCTCCTTCCTTCTCCAGCAGGGTTCCACTGCCATCTTGTGGCATTAACAAGTCACCTGGCTTGAAGATTAGATAACATTAAATGTACAGTCATTTTAAAAATAGCAATTTGATTTGTTTTCTTAATATTGGTCTATATTGATGTATAGCAAATTAGGAAAAAATGTAAATCAATATTTTAGAATCACACTAAGTCATTATCACAAAATTATCCATCAATAACAAATTGATTGACATTTACCAAGACAATCCATATATCCATTCACGATAAGGAATATTGTATAATTCCACGTTTTGAGAAGGTTTACTACCATGACACTGTAGCATTGGGGTTATTTTAAAATTAAAACCTATGAAGTATATGTTTTACAAAATCAAAACGTGTGGATTAGGAGTCAAATATATGAAGCGAACAGGTAATTTACATGGAAGTCTCGCAATTACAATCAAAAGCAATCCTACACTATGTAATTTACTTTTGGTCTTAAACCTTAATCACCCCATTCATCTCAACAATCATGGTGGCTTCACCTTTGATGAATATAGACTCCAGGTCCGCACTTGATCCTCAGTGGATTTTCATCTCAATCATCAAGCCCAGGTGTGCATAATCTGCTCACAATGAGGTCACAGGTTGATGTAAAATTGAATCATTGGTTGTTAAATGCCTTGGATTCCACTCCCCATGCCTTGCTGGAATTTGGGGAAAAAAGGAACCATACCTTCTGAAAATAGGACAGTGAATGCGTGGCCGAGGAGTTGGTGCAGGGGGCTGTGATTCAGATTTATGGACCATTGGGATCTCCTCTGGGACAGAGGTGACCTGTACAAGAGAGCCGGCTTGCACCGGAACGTGACAGGATCCATTATCTTGGCAGGCAGGTTTGCTAGTGCTACTCGGCATGTTTTAAGCTAGAATCGCTGAGGAATGGGATCCAAAGCAGGAATGAGGCAGGTGAGATGCTGGAAGTCATTGAAAGCACGTTCTGTAGACAAGAGCATGGCAGACGGCAAGAAAGGATTTTGGAAAAATTTGCATTATTTTAATCCGAGAGGCCTGATGGTTAAGGTGGCTGTACACGGGGCCTGGTTAGGTAAGTGTGACTGGGGTGTTATAAGCCATTATGGAAACCTTGCATAGGGAGGGACAGGACTGGCAGCTTAATGTTCCAGGGTACAGGTGAGACAGAGGTGGGGGTAGAAATGTAAGGGCAGTTTATTTATCAATTAAGGGGAAAGACATGGCAGCTTTCTGAGATGACAATGCTGATGGTTTGTCCAGTGAAGACACATGGGTGGAGGTGAGGAGTAAAGAGAAAATGATCACTTTGTTGGGTGTGTACTATAAGTCTCCAAACAGTCAACAGAAATTAGAAGAACAAATATGCATGAGATTGCAGTAGTTGCAAGACTAGCAAGGTTGTCATAGTAGGAGATTTTAATTTGTCAAACATTGACTGGGACTGCCATAGCATCAAGAGATTAGATGGGGTGGAATTTATCAAATATATCCAGGAAGGTTTCCCTAGCCAATATATCGAGGGCGTTACAAGGGAAAAGTCAAGGCTTTACCCATTCTTCGGAAATTGGGAAGGGCAATTGAGGAAGTGTCAGTGGGCACCACAAATCTATTGGCCTGAAAATAGTCATCCATAAGGAAAAGGCTGGTCCATGAGTTAAAGGCCAGCTGTGATTGGAGTAGTATGTTTGCAAACAATGTCCAGAAAGTGGAATGTTTTAAAAGTGTGATGGCGGGAGTTCAAAGCATGCATATTCCTGCTAAAGTGAGGTGCAAGACAGATGGGAGTAAGGAAGCCTGGTTGACGAGAGAAATCTTTGCTCTGGCTTGGCCCTTGCATAGGCAGCTGGGATCAAGTGTATCCCTGAAGGAGTTTAAAGCACGGAGGAACATATTTAGAAAGGAAATTGGGTGGCCAAAAAGGAGGCAGGAGATTACTCTGGCTGATAATGTTAAGGAGAACCCAACAACATTTAAAATACATTAAGGGAAAGAGGCTGGCTTGCGAGAGAGAATGGGACCTTTGATGACCAATTTGGTTTCTATTCTCTAATGTGAGCAGCCACTGGAGTTGCTGGACATCCTAAGGTGTATTAAGGTAGATAAATCTCTCAGACCTGATAAGATATATCGGTGAACACTGTGGAAAGCTTGAGAAGAAATTGCAGGTGCCCTGGCTGAGATATATGAATCATCATTAGGCACAGGTGAGGTGCCAGACAATTCGAGGGAAGCTAACATCGCCAGGGATGCACTCAATTCCAGCTTCCTAACTCCCACCTGCCTTGCCCTTCACTTTAACAGAAACATGCAAGGAAAACCCTGAGAACTATAGACTAGTGAACATACCATCTATAAAAGTCAGTTATTGGAGAGGATCCTGAGTGATATATATAAATATATTTGGATAAACAAAGACTGATCAGTGATAGTCAACACAGTTTTAGACGTGGGAGATCGTATTTCATGAACTTGATTGAGTCTTTTGAAGAAGTAACCAAGAACTAGGTGGTATCGTAGACAGTGAAGGTGGTTATTAAAAATCACAACGGGATCTTGGTCAGCTGGGAAAGAGTGCTAAAGAATGGTTAATGGATTTTAATGTAGATACAGTAAGTGTGAAGTGTTGTATTTTGTGAAGTTAAACCAGGGCAGGACCTTTGCAGTGAATGGTAGGGCCCTGGAGAATATTGTAGAGTAGAGGGAACTAGTAATATACAAAGCAAGATAGGGTGGTAAAGAAGGCTTTTGGTACATTAGTCTTCAGCAGTCAGGTTATTGAATATAGATGTTGGAACCTTATTTTCCAGTTGTAAAAGACCTTGATAAGGCTGCATTTGGAATATTCCTTTTTCCAGATATGCTGTCTGACTTGCTGAGTTACTCCAGCTTTTCGTGCCTATATTCGGCTTAAACCAGCATCTGCAGTATCCTACACATGTGGAATAAGAAGATAACGGCAGATGCTGGTACAAATCGAAGGTTTTTATTCACAAAATGCTGGAGTAACTCAGCAGGTCAGGCAGCATCTCGGGAGAGAAGGAATGGGTGACGTTTCGGGTCGAGACCCTTCTTCAGACTACACATGTGGAATATTGTGTTCAGTTTTAGTTATACTGCTATAGGAAGTATGTAATTAAGCTGCAAAGAGTGCACAGAAGATTTATGAGGATATTGCCAAGACTGGATGGCCTGCGCTTTCCGAAAAGAAAAGGCAAGCTGGGGTTTTATTCCTTGGTGTGCAGGAAGCTAAGGGGCAATCTTATGCAGGTGCATAAAATCATGAAGGGAAAGGATAGGGTGAATGTACTGAGTCTTTTACTCAGGGTAGGGGAATCATAGACCAGAGAACATAGGTGTAAGGCGAGAGGGGAAAGATTCAATAGGCACATGAGAGCCAACCTTTTCACTCAGAATATGGTGGGTATGAGTTGTGAGAGGAGATAGTTGAGGCAGGTACAAATAACAACATTTAAAAGGCACGTGTACAGGTACACGGATAGGAAAAGTTTAGAGGGAAATGTGGGCAAATGGGACTAGCTCCGAAGCAGCATTTTGTTCAGTGTGGACGAGTTTGCCAAGGAGCCTGTTTTTGTGCTGTATGATTCTATGCCTCCTTATATGATTACTGTAATAATTAAGATTACAAGCTAGCTAAATATTTTTTATCCATGAAGTTCACTCCACATAAAGTCCTAACGATGAAAGAACATAGAGCAATACAGCACAGGAAAGGGCCCCACAACCCACAGTATCTGGGCCGAACATCATGCCAAGTTAAACTAGTCTTCTCCGCCTGCACGTGATCCATATCGCTCCATTCCCTGCATTTTCATGTGACTGCTTAAATATCACTATCATCTCAACTTCCACCACCCACCCTGGCAATGCATTCCAAGCCAATCCCTCTGATCCATGATCCATGCAACATTCTGTTAAACATCTTCTGCACCCTCTCTGAAGCCTCCATGTACTTCCTGTAATAGGGTAAACATAACTACACACCACACTCCAAATGCAGCATAACCAAAGTTTTATAAAGCTGCAACATGACTTTCTGAATGTTACATTCAATGCCCTGACCAATGAAAGCATGCGTACCATATTGGCTGATTTGCAACGCTATCTACTTGTGTTGCTTCTTTTAGGAGCTATGGAATTGAACCCCAAGATCTCGCTGTACGTCAATGCTGATAAAGGTTTTGTTATTAACTGTACATATTCCTTGCATTCCCATACAAGCGATCTCCCAAAGTGCAACACGTCACACTTGCTTGAATCAAACTTCATCTGCCATTTCTCCACCCCTATCTGTAACTGGTCTATATCCCACTGTAACCTTTGTCTCAGAGAAATCAATCGAGGGCTCGGACTTATGGAGAGCGAGACTTTATTACATGATATCACGGAGGAACTGCCCCGGGAGACAGTTCCTCAAGAGTACAGATGGCACGGGTTTATATACTGCCGAACAAACAAACTTTGACAGCCTTCCTTACTGCTCGCAACTCCACTGATTTTGGTATCATCTGCAAACTTACTAACCAATCCATTCACATTTATTTCCAAGTCATACCTATAGAAAGTCCCTAGTTATATTCAGTTTAATTTAGTTTGGAGATACAGTGCAGAAACAGACCCTTCGGTCCACCGAGTCCACAAAGACCAGCGATCCCCGTACATTCGCACTATTCTACACACTAGGGACAATTTAAAATTCTTACTGAAGCCAATGAACCTACAAACCTGTACATCTTTGGAATGTACCCAGAGAAAACCCACGTGATCACGGGGAGAACATACAAACTCTGTACAGATAGCACCCGTAGTCAGGATCGAACCCCAGACTCTGGCACTGTAGGGCAGCAACTCTACAGTTGCGCTACTGTGCCAATATTTCAAAACAATATCACACAGGGTACAGTTTTTTTCCCGTATCCCCATCTTTGTAAACTATTCTAGGCAAGGAAGCTTATTTCATCATTAGCTGAAATAGGAAACAAAATATTGAAGTTAATTGACTTAAAATGTTAATCCAACAAGCCTGCATCATTGCCCCATTATTTTTCTGAGTCCTTCTATCTACAGTATTGCTCCTTACCTCCGACAAACTTCTTGTGGTAGAGGAGCTATCCTATAGAACTAATAGAAATCACATCAACCACAGCAAACCAACCCAGAACCAAGGACACCCCAACCTCAGCTGTTGAGCAGCAGTATGCGGATGACTTTAGCATTTGTCAGGCCTTTGCCAGCTCATTCACTGTCACAACTGATATGCTGGGTCTTACACCCAACATTGCAAGACCGGATCCTCTATTAATCGTGACAAAACAGACGACTTATCATATGTCAGAAGTCACATCCTAGGAATGCCAGACATTTATGGTTAACTTTAATGTAGCAGCACAGCCTTTTGGGTCAATTGGGGAAAATTGTTTGAAGATCAGGAGCCAAGTCCTGCCACAAAATTCCACTGGGTGGCGGTAATTCCTGCTCTCCTGAGATCTGAACTGCTTACAACTGGTGTTTCAAGACACTGGAAAGATACTAGCAAAGCTTCTGATTCACAGGATAGATAATTTCAGTGTCCTCTCCCAGACAAAAATCCCCAATATTGAGTCCCTAGTTACATTCATTTGGCTTTGTTGAACAGTCTATGAATGGCATGCCTGACACCAGATGCCAAATGTTCTATCCTGAGCTCTTTCATAGAGTCATAGAGTGATAATGTGGAAACAAGCCCTTCGGCCCAACTTGCCCAACTGCACTAGTCTCATCTGCCAGCATTTGGTCCATATCCCTCCAAACCTGTCCTATCCATGAACCTGTCTAACTGCTTATTAAATGTTGGGATAGTCCCTGCCTCAACTACCTCCTCTGGCTGCTTGTTCCATACATCCACCACCATTTGTGTGAAAAAGTTACCTCTCAGATTACTATTAAATCTTTTCCCCTTCACCTTAAACCTATGTCCTTTGTCCTTGATTCACCTACTCTGGGTGAGAGACTCTATGCATCCACCCAATCCATTCCTCTCACGCTCTTATACACCTGTATAATATCACCCCTCATCTGCTCTCCAAGGAATAGAGTCCCAGCCTACTCAACCTCTGCCTTTCGCTCAGACCCTCTAGTCCTGGCAATATCCTCGTAAATCTTTCCTGTACCCTTTCCAGTTTGACAACATCTTTCCTATAGCACGGTGCCCAGAACTGAACACAATTCTCTAAATCTGGCCTTACAATACAATACAATACAATACAATACAATATATCTTTATTGTCATTGTACCCAGGGGTACAACGAGATTGGGAATGCGCCTCCCATACGATGCAATAATTTAGGTAATTTAGACAGCAGCAACCCAACGAAACGAACAGTTGTAACAGTTTTGGACAGGGTAAAGTGCAAGTTGATCTATGCGTTGTGGCCATCCGGCTCAGCAGGACCGGTTCATAGCAGCTATGGCCCTGGGGATGAAGCTGTTCCTGAGTCTGGAGGTGCGGGCATAGAAGGCCTTGTATCGTCTACCCGATGGAAGGAGTTCGAACAGACTGTTGCAGGGGTGTGAAGAGTCTTTGTGGATGCTGGTGGCTTTTCTGAGGCATCGTGTGTTGTAGATGCCCTCCAAGTCTGGTAGCTGTGTTCCGATGGCCCTCTGAGCTCTATGGACTACCCGCTGTAGAGCTTTCCTTTCTGCCTCCGTGCAGCTGAGGTACCACACAGGGATTCCATGCGTTAGGATGCTCTCTATGGTGCAGCGGTAGAAGGTCGTCAGCAGCTGTTGGGGTAGACCAGACTTTTTCAGTGTTCTTAAGTAGAACAGTCTTTGTTGTGCCTTCTTGACCAGCGCAGCAGTGTTATTGGACCATGTTAGGTCCTCCGAAATGTGAGTGCCCAGAAACTTGAAGCTGGACACTCTCTCCACACTGACCCCGTTGATAGAGATCGGGGCATATTCCCCGTTATGTGACCTACGGAAGTTGATGATCAGCTCCTTGGTCTTGGTGGTATTTAGGGACAGGTTGTTATCCGAGCACCAGTCCGCCAGGTTCTGCACCTCCGCTCTATAGTTTGTTTCATCCCCGTTGGTGATCAGCCCGATCACCGTTGTGTCATCTGCAAACTTGACAATGGTGTTGGTGTCGAATGCAGGAACACAGTCGTGTGTGAAGAGGCAGTAGAGCATGGGGCTCAGAACACAGCCCTGTGGTGTGCCGGTACTCAGGGTGATAGTGGAGGACAGGTGCGGGCCCATTCTCACTGCCTGCGGTCGTTCCAGCAGGAAGTCCAGGATCCAGTCACATAATGACGAGCTAAGGCCTAGCTGGTGGAGTTTGGTGATGAGCTTGGTGGGGATGACCGTCACTAGTCACTAGACCAATGTCTTATACAATTGCAACATAACCTCCTAACTTCTGTACTCAGTACTCTGGCTGATGAAGGCCAATGTGCCAAAAGCCTTTTTGACCACCCGATCTATCTGTGACTACACCTTCAGTAGCTATGCACCTGCACTCCTAGATCCCTCTGCTTTACAACACTCCCCAGAGCCCAACCATTCACTGTGTAGGTTTGACCCATGTTAGACTTCCCAAAATGCAACACCTTACATTTTTCTGCATTTAAATTTCATTAATTTCATGGAATGAGAGTCCACCAGAAGGAAGGTCTTTGAACACATAGCTTGAGATGATTGGGCCTCAGGAATCTATCCTGACGACCTCTGCAATGATGTCCTGGGAATGAATAGCAGACCGCCGACCGTTGTTGTCTGAGCCAACTATTGGAGTATTTCTTTTTGATTCCCATTAACTTCAAATATGCCAAGTGTAAGATTTGAGAAGTTTTCCCTCATTTGAAAAGCAACGCAAACCAAAGAGCTGCAGTTTGGACATTTTAAACGGGAGACTGGGGCTGATAGCGGAGAAAGGCTGCGGTCAGATTAACAAAGGATGTCACAATCCATGGGTCCTAAAATGGCCGCAGGACCTCGTGACCAGCCACAAAAGGTAAAAACCTTACATCCCAGTCTCTAGGTTTTCTGCAAAGCCATGGCCAGAACAAAGGATGGGTATTGGCCATGCAGAAACCTACGAAACCAGGTCGGAGTCCAGACACTGGGGCGCTGACATCAGCATACTCACAATGCCCCAAGCCGACCTAAACAGTTCATCTCAGTGAGGGGGCACAATAGCCCATAGAAAACTACCTGGTAGGTGATGGGAAACCAGTTAACACCCATCACCTCACAATGAAATCCCAATTTACACCGTCTGGCCATCCCCGGTATCCCCGAACATAAGGCAGATCAGAAGATAAACCTCATACATATCTTTTGAACAAAGAGATTCCAAGATCTGGCGGGAGATAGGACGGGTCAGAAACAGTATAACTGGCCACTACTTTGGGTGAAAAAGTTAAGACGGACAGGAGGCAAGAAGCGCAGAGAAAACCGGGTTCAAAGTCAACTGAAGTCAAGAAGAAAGTCGGAAAGAAGAACGGATGCAAGAGAGAGGAACAGGCACGCAACTCGAAAAGAAATACTGCAAAAACCGAACAGCCAGTAACCCCAGTAATAACCCCATGGTGAGCATGCACTTCAAATCCTACATATCCTGGACATAGTTTAGTGTAGAGAGGAGGGTGGTTGTGAATAAACGTTGGGGGTGTATTAAAATATGGGTTGGTCAAGGTTGCGATGCGTCGTGCGTTCCCCATCTGACAGTCGTGTATGTGTCTTGCAGAACTGTGTTTAAGAATTCATAAGTAAAAGGGTATTCGTGTATATGTTTTGTGGAACTGTGTGTGTTTCAAGAATTCAGCGAAGAAGGTATTCGGATATATGTCTCGTGGAACTGTGTGCTTTTAAGTTTTCAGCGAAAAGAGTATTCGGGTATATGTCTTGTGAACTGTGCGTTTTGTGATTAATAAATAAAAGATATTCATGTATTCGGTATGTGTATTATAGATATGTCTTATAGAACTGTATAATAAGTATTCATGGACAATAGTCCCAAGTGCTGAATAAAAGCCTTTTTCATTTAAACCCTGGTTTTAAAATCTGGTCTGGTTGAATTTTTCTGCACTATAAGAGCTCCTGCACCTAAGTCCAGTGTCTAGAACCGTAAGGGGTGAGTGGGTCGAACCACTCACGGGGAACCAGTGTGCACGGCCTGGTCAAGGGATCAGAGCAAGGCACGGGGACCTTAGGTCGGGCGAAAGCTCGGCGCAGAAACCCCTTACAGATAATGGCGACCACGAAGGGACCCTGGCAGCAGGATGATAGTGTACCAGAAAAGGATTTTAAAACTAGGGACATAATGGATGAGCGCATTGCGGACTATGTTTTTAGTAAGGTGAATATCACCAAACAATGGATGTGTGCGTTACTAGATAACAAGCGCCCACTGGATGCAGCAATCCGGTGGACGGCCAGTACAGCCCATAAGAAATCTGTAGAGAAGGCGGTCTGGCTGACCTGCTATAAAAAGCAGGTCCAGCTTTTGGACCGTGTAGTTGTGGCACAGGCAGCCCAGATCAGGGACCTTCAGGAGGAGGTAGAGGAGAAGGCTGCGGGTGGGAACCAGCTGATTGAGGCGCTGGACTCTTTAAACAAAGAGCGCCGGGTCGTGACCAACCGCCACGAAGCTAGGGTAGAACTCATGGAATGTCAGGCTACTGAGGCTATGCTCAGTGAGGGCAGGCTCCGGGAGCAGTGCGCTTCCCTGAGCCACCAGCTGGAGACCCAGGAAGAGAACCTCAAGGGAGTTAGGGCAGCCTACAAAATGATTTTAGAGGACAGGTCGGAAGGGGCTGACCACGGGGCATGCCTGCAGGAGATAGAGGGTCTGCGGAGTGCTTTAAATAAAGCAAGCGGGCTGGTTTGTTTAATGAACCCCTCAGCGGGCCAGTCACTAGCGGGTGTGAAGGTCCCGGTTCCGATCCCTAGAAAGACCATGGTGGTTTCAGCCCCCAAACTCCGCGATCCCCCTAGCTACGAGGCATCCTGGGAAAGGGGTAGTGTAGGGGAGAGAGAGAGAGAGGAGCTCCCGGTCGAGGACTCGGCACCGGCGCCCATGTGCCCGGTCCGGGAAACCAGACGGGGACCCACCATGCAGAATGGGGACGCCGGACCCATTCAGAGCGAGATCGTGGTGCCCCACAACTCCCAACAGTTAAGAGCTATGATCGGACATGTAACAAAATTGTCCGGATCAGGGGACCCCTCAATACATTTCAGGGAGATCGAGCAAACTGCCGCAATCAACGGTTGCGACGAGGGAGAACGGGCAAAATTGTTGCTGTTCTCCCTGGACAGCTCGATCCTCCAATGCCTCTCAGATGAGAGTAAAAGAGGGACCAGGACCTACGATCTCCTGCGGGACGAGGTCCTGGAAGTCTTGGGGGTAGGGGATGAGGGTCCTTTTGCCCGATTAGGGAAGACCCTCCAGATGGAGGGAGAACCCCCAAGAGTTTTTGCGGCGCGACTATGGACAGTATATCAGAGTAGTTGCCCGCACGTCCCCGCGCGGGATGACCTGGCCGGGAATGGGAGAGCCCAGTGGCTCCGATGTTTGGTATCAAACAGCCTGGCGGCCGTCAGGGAACAGGCGAAAGCCTGGTTTGATCCCACAAATAGCACGGAGGAGGCGGTTTTGGACCGTCTCACGGTTGGGTACAGGAATACCCGGAGTACGACCAACCGGTTAGTAAAAGGGAAGGTGCACGTAGCGGAGGCTACTGCACCGGCCCAAAAGGGGTGGCGACAGGAGGGTAACCCTACCACACAGTCCAAGTGTTTTAAGTGCGGTAAGGTGGGGCACTGGCGAAAAGATTGCAGGGTCCACATTAAGGGAGATAGGGTTGGCACCACCCAGCGAGCCGATGTCCCAGTTAAGCCCGAGATCATCGAGACAATGATCGAGGTGATGCGGTCCCTCATGACAGCACAGGGGAAGGTGGCGGTCGCTACCGGCTCCCCGGGTACGGGAGGGACACTGGAGATTCCCCAATGACATCAGCCCGCACAGCCCGCCTATCTGTGTCCTCTCCGCTACGATGCGTGGAAGAGGCCGCTTGTGGAGATGGTAGTGGAGAAGCAAAGGGGCAATTATCTGTTGGACACGGGGGCTTCATGCACCGTGGTCCACACAGAGGAACCCTTTGACTCTCCCCTGTCCACAGGGGTCCCTTTCGCACTGGCGGGGTTCACAGGGAAGGAACAGGCTGGCGCGCGTTCCATCCCGCTGTCCGTTCATTTGGGGACACTCCATACCACATGGGAGTGTATCCTAATGAAGTGGACAGAAGGGGGTGGAAAGGGTATCATTGGTTCCGATTTTCTAGTAAGCCATGGGATCCTCATGGACTTACGGAACCACTGCCTTTGGGTGGACAAGGGCGGTAAAGGGGAGATAATAGTGATTAGGGGAAAGGAGGGGAAAGGGACTCTGTGCACCATGAAGCCGCCCGAGGGTTACGATCTCGAGTGCATGGTGGCAGAGGTCCCGGCCGAATTACAAGAGTGTGTGGGGAGCAACCTGAACGCGTTTGCGACCCACAAACACGATTGTGGTAGGGTAGTGGGGTTCGAGGTCAGAATAGACGGGGACCCCATGATCAGACCCCAGAGGCAGTACAATTTCCCCAAGGAGGCAGAACCCGATTTGGAGATAGCCATATCTTCACTGGTGCAGCAGGGCGTACTGAGGCCAATAGCCACACACGTAAACTCTCCATTGTGGCCGGTTAGGAAACCGGATAACTCATGGAGGGCTATGGTGGACTACCGGGTCCTCAACAGTAACATCCCCGCCTGCGCACCCACGGTGGCAGCAGTTGCCGACCTCATCGGAAGTATCCCAGCATCCGCGACCACATTCACGGTGCTGGATATTTCCAATGGGTTTTGGTCCATTCCGCTGCGGCGGGAGGACCAGTACAAGTTTGCCTTTACTTTTAAAGGGCAACAGTATACCTGGAACTGCTTGCCACAGGGTTTCCACAACAGCCCCAGCATTTTTCATCAGTGTATGGCGGATAGCCTGAGAGAGTTTAGCCAGCGCCACCAGGTCGTGCAGTATGTGGACGACCTCCTTTTGTTCACAGACACAAAGGAGGAGCACGGTCCACTGCTGACCGAGTTGTTGGAGCTGATGGCTAGGAAGGGTTTTAAAATAAATCCGAAAAAGGCACGGATCGGTCTGCCAGAAGTAAAATTCTTGGGTCTGACCATCCGGGCCGGGGAAAGAGCCATAGATCAGGCTAGGAGGGAGTCAGTGCAGGAGTTACCAATTCCCTTTACAATCACGGGTGTGAGGTCTTTCCTGGGACTAACCGGGTATTGCAGAGACTTCATCGAGGACTACGCGGCCACCGCAGCCCCGCTACTCCGACTCCTACACAAGGGAGTGGAGTGGGCTTGGGATGAGGGTTGCCAGGCCGCGTTCGAGAAGTTGAAGGGGGATCTGCAAACCGCACCAGCCTTAGGAGCCGTAGATGGGGAGAAAGGGTTTTCTCTGGAGGTGGCAGCCAGTGGGGACAGCCTGAGTGCCGTGCTGCTGCAGGAACGGCACGGTAGGCTGCGACCAGTGGTGTACTCCTCCAGGGTGCTCACCGATGTGGAGAGGAGTTTCTCCAATTGCGAGAGGCACCTTTTAGCCACGCATTGGGCTGTGAAGAGGGCTTTAATCTTCACCGGTACCTCTCCAATCACTCTCCTCACCCATCACACACCCACCCAGATGCTTCTGGATGGAAGGATCAAGGATGGAACTGTCAGCAGCGCCCGCATCGTGCGCTGGACCCTCCTCCTTTCACAGATGAATCTGAGAATTGAAGGTCTGTGCGAGCCAAAGCTCGCGGCAAATTTAGTGTATCCCGGAACGGCCCATCGGTGTTCCGTGGAGGGGGTCTGGGACGTCGACATAGGTCTCCGGGCTGGGATCCATCCCACAGGCCGGGAGATCTATGTGGACGGCTCCAGTACGGTGTCAGCTGGCGAACGACTCACGGGATGTGGAGTTTATGACCCCAAGGCAGGCATTGCCTTGGCAATTAAGCTCCCCAGTCTCATGAGCGCGCAGCAGGCTGAGCTGTCCGCGGTGGCGTACGTGATTACCCACCCAGAGAGGTTCCCAACCCCGTACACGATCTGCTCGGACAATATGTTCACCTGCAATTCGTGTACAGAGTACCTGGCCATCTGGTCCCGTCGTGGATACACTTCCTCAGACGGGAGGCCTTTAACTGTCAAACCCCTGCTAGAGCAGATTTTAGCAGCAGTAGGGGAGAAAAGGGAGGTTTACATCCATAAGGTGAAGGCTCATTCCGCCACAGAGCCCCGGTGGGAGGGCAACAAGCAGGCGGACGTCCTGGCCAAGGAGGGCGCCCGCAGTGGCATTTTTTGGGACCCCTATGGGCACAGGCAGATAGCAGTGATCCAGGGTAAGGAGGGTAACGTCAGGACCCCAAAGGTCACATTGCCTCTGGACCTGAGGACCGTCCAAACTCAGGATCCTGTTTTAAAAGCCGTCCTCAGAGCAGTTAGCGAGGGCAAGCAGGTAGAGGTCTCTACGGTAAGGAGACCCTCTCTGTAAAAGAAGGCATGCTCTTCCATGCCGAACAGTGGGTTGTGCCACAGCAGCACAGGAGGGAGTTCTTCCAGCTGGCACATGAGGGTCCAGGGGCAGGGCACCCCGGACCGGAGGTTACTTGGCAGCGGGTAGAGCAGGCGGGATGGTGGCCGGGGCTTAGGGACGAGGTCCGTGAGTTCTGTGCCAGCTGCCTCGTCTGTGCTGCCAATAACCCAGACCCCCAGAAAAGAAAAGTGCCCACGGGACACGTCAGGAGGGTGGAGGGACCATGGCAGTCGATCCAGATCGACTACATCGGGCCCTTGCCCACCACCCAAGGAGGCTATAAGTACTGCCTCGTCCTCGTTGACGTGTTCACCAAGTGGGTGGAGGCTTTCCCCTGCAAGGCAGCTACGGCACTGGGTACTGCCAAGATCCTGGTCCGGGAGGTTTTCTCACGGTGGGGGCTCCCTCGTTTTGTGGAGTCCGACCAAGGGAGTCATTTCACAGGGCAGGTAATGCAGAACACCCTCATGCTCCTGGGCATTGAGGGGAAGTGGCACGTAGCCCACAATCCCCAGTCATCAGGGATTGTGGAGCGTATGAACAGGACCCTGAAGGAAAGGCTGAGGAAGGAGGCTACGGGCTCGCCCCAAAAATGGGCGGAGGTCCTGCCTCTAGTCCTCATGGGGATCAGGGCCAGCCAGTCTAAGAGCACGGGGTATTCCCCGTACGAGCTGATGACTGGCAGGGTTATGCGCACTCCCACTCATGTTCTGGTCCCAGTGCTCACGGAGGGTCAGCTCGAAGAGGTTAAGAGGGACAGGTTTGTCCAGAACCTCTTCGAGCATCTAAAACAGGTCCACGGGCAGGCGGCTGGGAACATGGGTAGGCAGCACCTGGGTAACAAGCTGTTGCTGGAGCCGCGCAAGCTGCAGGAGCGGGAGGTAGGAGAACTAGTGATGGTTCGGAACTACGCTAGGGTAGGTAGTTTCGAACCACTCTACACGGGGCCCTACAGCATTGTAGATAAAGCCAGCCCCATGGTTTACGCCGTGAAGATGCCCCGGCGGAGTAAGTGGTTCCATGTCAATCAATGTAAATTGTACAGACCAGGGGCACAGGGGTCAACCACAGGGGCCAGCCCTGTGAGTGGGGACTCAGAGCCAAGAATGAGGCAGGCCACGCAGACAGGTAAGGCTGCCTGCGTGAGGGGGGAGGACATTCTCCAAGAATGGAGGGTCTCCCGTTTTGGATGGGATTCAGATGAGGAAGAGCCTGATCAGCTCGACCAGGGGCTGGATCCCATTACGGAGGAAGAGGAGTCGGAGGGGGACGACAGTAACGTCCCCGACTCATGCACCAGGAAGGCGGGGGTAGCGAGCGAAGGCTCACCACCTGTAGATACAGGTAGAGTGAGGCCGGATGCCGCGGGTATACCCAGCACCAAGGGGGCAGAGCTGGATGAGGCGGGGCCAGGGTCGGCAGCTGCGGGGGGTACCCGAGCTGCGGCACGGCAGGAACCGGTCCTCAGCCAGGCTGTCCAGGGGGCAGTGCCTAAGGTGATCCTCCGTAGATCCAGCAGGAAACCCCAACTTAGAAAGTTTTGGCCAGAGGTCAATCACGCCCCGAGGGAAGGGAGCCAAGTAGGGAGGAGGGAGCTTACGTTTCAGCGGAGGTTTAGCCCCCGACAGGCAGCGACAGGCTGCGGTGGATCAAAGGTGGGAGACAGCGTGGTTCAGCCGCAGGAGATGAACCGCTGCAGCCCTGACAGGGATTAGCGGAGCCGCCCGGGGAAGGCGGCACTGTATTATATTTTAGATAATATAAGGATAGGTATTTTAGATAAGGATAAGCTATTTAAGATATTTTAGGTAATATAGATAAGGATAGGTATTTTAGATAAGGATAAGCTATTTTAGATAAGTTTTGTGGGGATAGTTAGCGTTTAAATAAAGATGATGCGTCCAGGATGTGTGGGTGTGGGGTGCAGGCTGGGGGTCAAGAGACCCGCCCGCAGAGGCGTTTAACAAAGCCAAGCGCTCCCCAAGAGGCTGGCTATACCATTCTCCTTTATCTGTTTTCTGGAGTGGAAGGAGGCACTCGTATGGTGGATCTTTGCCACGGCGATCGGATGTGGGTGGACCTATCGGGGCCACACCAAGGACATCATCGTCTACGGCTGCTCCGGGGACATGGCTCCCATCACGACCGATGGGACTGGAAGGAGAGAAGCGGAGGAGACCGCAGTTTACTTCCATGAAGGCCGGTGGCCGGGGTAGCTGGGATCGAACTCTTCAGAGTATTCCAGCGCCCCAGGTTTTGCTTATCGGGACGCTTCATTATTGTGCCCGAGAATCAAGATCATCGCCCAAAAGATCAGCGCCACCGTTGGCAAAAGGATCTGCCTGGTATGCACGGGGAAGGTCCCCACAAGCAGGCGGTGGTGGCTGAGGAAAACGAGCAGGACAATGGCCAACTCCACTGTTGAGTGGGAGAGACTTAACAACAACACTCACAGAACTATTTCTGGGACTAAAGAACAGTTGAGTGTGTGTTGGGACAAATGGTGGGAACCGGATGAGGGGATTTATATGTGTATGTGGGGTTCAAGGTATCGTTGCCCCACGGGCAACAGCATATTTTTTTCAGAGACAGTGGCAGGATGACGGTAAGGGGATGAGGTGGGATGATAGCTCGCGGGCTTGTGGGGTCCCCCTTTCCCCGATCCCGGTAAACGCCACTGAACTCATCACCAGACCACGCATGACACCTCCCACAGTTCCGCTGGCAGTAGCACAGGAGGGTGAGTGCCCAAAAACCACTAAGGGGCCCGGGAATGGCCTGGTACTGATACTGACTGACCAGGTATTGTACCAGGGGGTGCACTACGCGGTAGCCTCGGTGATTTTAAACCTCACCGAGGTGCGGTTGCCGGAGTGGTGCCCCAGGGAAACTGAAAGACTTACCGGGTATATCAAGGAGAATGGAGAGACCGTTACGTGCGGGTGGGCGAGCAGGACCCAGCCGCAAGCTGCTAGGAGGACGTGCCCCCCCTCCTCACCGAGTAGACTGTGTTTTATATTGTCCCCTTTTAAAATTTGTATAAACTAGGTTTTTGTATTCGAATTTGTGAAGGAATGTAAAAAAAAAAAAATGTATCGTTTTACTGTTGTATTGTTTTCATGTCCTACATTGCAGCTGACACCAGTAGGAGGATGGCGGAGGCATCGGCCTGGGACAAGGTGTAGGTGTATATGTCCGATATGAAAATGTACATGTAATATAGTTTTGCCCGGGACACGGGCAGTAAAGATCAGCCTAAGAGATGGGGACTGTACGTTCGCAATGAAACACTAGTTTAGTTAAAACCTCAGGGGTCTGGATATGGAGAATCGGGAAAACATTGCTCAACCACATTATTTAATTGATTCGATAAGCTGGGGTTATGCAAATCAACAGGAGGGACTGTAAGATTTGAGAAGTTTTCCCTCATTTGAAAAGCAACGCAAACCAAAGAGCTGCAGTTTGGACATTTTAAACGGGAGACTGGGGCTGATAGCGGAGAAAGGCTGCGGTCAGATTAACAAAGGATGTCACAATCCGTGGGTCCTAAAATGGCCGCAGGACCTCGTGACCAGCCACAAAAGGTAAAAACCTTACATCCCAGTCTCTAGGTTTTCTGCAAAGCCATGGCCAGAACAAAGGATGGGTATTGGCCATGCAGAAACCTACGAAACCAGGTCGGAGTCCAGACACTGGGGCGCTGACATCAGCATACTCACAATGCCCCAAGCCGACCTAAACAGTTCATCTCAGTGAGGGGGCACAATAGCCCATAGAAAACTACCTGGTAGGTGATGGGAAACCAGTTAACACCCATCACCTCACAATGAAATCCCAATTTACACCGTCTGGCCATCCCCGGTATCCCCGAACATAAGGCAGATCAGAAGATAAACCTCATACATATCTTTTGAACAAAGAGATTCCAAGATCTGGCGGGAGATAGGACGGGTCAGAAACAGTATAACTGGCCACTACTTTGGGTGAAAAAGTTAAGACGGACAGGAGGCAAGAAGCGCAGAGAAAACCGGGTTCGAAGTCAACTGAAGTCAAGAAGAAAGTCGGAAAGAAGAACGGATGCAAGAGAGAGGAACAGGCACGCAACTCGAAAAGAAATACTGCAAAAACCGAACAGCCAGTAACCCCAGTAATAACCCCATGGTGAGCATGCACTTCAAATCCTACATATCCTGGACATAGTTTAGTGTAGAGAGGAGGGTGGTTGTGAATAAACGTTGGGGGTGTATTAAAATATGGGTTGGTCAAGGTTGCGATGCGTCGTGCGTTCCCCATCTGACAGTCGTGTATGTGTCTTGCAGAACTGTGTTTAAGAATTCATAAGTAAAAGGGTATTCGTGTATATGTTTTGTGGAACTGTGTGTGTTTCAAGAATTCAGCGAAGAAGGTATTCGGATATATGTCTCGTGGAACTGTGTGCTTTTAAGTTTTCAGCGAAAAGAGTATTCGGGTATATGTCTTGTGAACTGTGCGTTTTGTGATTAATAAATAAAAGATATTCATGTATTCGGTATGTGTATTATAGATATGTCTTATAGAACTGTATAATAAGTATTCATGGACAATAGTCCCAAGTGCTGAATAAAAGCCTTTTTCATTTAAACCCTGGTTTTAAAATCTGGTCTGGTTGAATTTTTCTGCACTATAAGAGCTCCTGCACCTAAGTCCAGTGTCTAGAACCGTAAGGGGTGAGTGGGTCGAACCACTCATGGGGAACCAGTGTGCACGGCCTGGTCAAGGGATCAGAGCAAGGCACGGGGACCTTAGGTCGGGCGAAAGCTCGGCGCAGAAACCCCTTACACAAGTCAATGTGATGCCACATTCAGTCAAATCCTGACCTCGATGGGTAACTCTCACTTCACCTTAATAAATTAGTTCTTTGTTCTACATTGAGACCATGGTTGTGATGATGTCTGGTGCTGTGTGATCTTGCTTAAATCCAAATTTGAAATTGTCGAGCAGATTATTTGTTAATAAGTGCCAACTGATAACATCATCAAAGATTAGTTCCACCACTTTGCTGATGATTAAGATCAGAGTACTTTGGCAGTAATTGGTTGAATTGGATGTCCTGCTTTTTGTGAATGGGCTTACCAGGAAAATGTTCAAATTGTTTGGTAGATGGCAGTATTGTAACTACTAAGATAGCTTAGTAGTTACTACTACTAAGATACTACTAAGTACTTTGGCAGTAATTGGTTGAATTGGATGCCCTGCTTTTTGTGAATGGGCTTACCAGGAAAATGTTCAAATTGTTTGGTAGGTGGCAGTATTGTAACTACTAAGATAGCTTGGCTGGAAACACAACGTGTGTAGGAAGGACCTGCAGATTCTGGTTTACACCGAAGATAGACACAAAATGTTAGAGTAACTCAGCGGAACAGGCAGTATCTCTGGATAGAAAGAATGGGTATCCCACTGAGTTACTCCAGCATTTTGTGTCTATCTTCGGTGTAAACCAGAATCTGCAGGTACTTCCTCAACACTTCCTCTCGATCATCGGTTCAACGTGATCCCGTCACTAGTCACATCTTCCCATTTCCCCCTCTTTCCACTTTCCGCAGCCACCAACCCCTTCCCGACTCTGTGGTTCATTCATCACATCCCACTCAAACTCCCCCCCCTCCCCAAGTACTTTCCCCTGCAACAACAGTAGATGTGACACCTGTCCCTATTCCTCCTCCCTCACATCCATGCATGGATCCCAGAAGCCTTTCCAGGTGAGCAGGGGTTCACATTGCACCTCTTCAAACCTTGTGTATAGCATTCGGTGCACCTGATGTGTCCTCTTTCACATCGGTGAGGCGCATGTGTGGACTAGGTAACCCTTTTGCTCGGACCTCCAAGGCCTGCCAAATTTCCTGGTGCTAACCATTATAACTCCTTGTCCCATTCTCATACCAATGTTTCTGCTCATCCTGGCAATGGGCCTACTCCACACGCAGACAGGAGAAACAGCACCTCATATTCCACCTGGGTAGCTTACAACCCAGTGATATGAACATTGATACTAATATTAAGTAAAGACCAATCTTCCCCCTCTCTCTTACCTGTGCAACTCCACCCTACCCCACCCTGGTGGGCACCTATTTCTCCCACTATCCTGCCCCTCAACCCCACCCCCCAATCCCCATGATGTTCACATCCACCCATATCCTTCCCTCTGGCTTTACGTCTCATTTCTTCTGTGCATTTCTAAACAAGTTGGCATATGACTTATTAATGCTAACCAAAATAAAAATCTGTGTAATTTAATAACCGCCAATAATAAGGAACTACATCTACTATTATTGACCTGAACACAAGATGATTATTTTACAGTTTTATAAGCCATTTCATTAAAGGTAATATTTGACACCAATATCTGGCTTCAATGACTGCCACTGGGATGAACAAATTATGTTCATGTAGAATTTCAGTTTTTCAGATGGATAAATTGAAGATGTGTTCATGTGAGAACAAAATGTTTTGAGTTTCTCAACACCCTTTGGCAACTTTCTAAGCATTTCATAAGCTTTCTTGGACGAATTATTCATAAATGGGTGTGAATATACTTGTCCCATTTGTCCATGACAGCTTGTCAGTCGGTATTACTTGAACAATGAGTATTGCACATTTCTCATTGCTGAAAGTTTTATTTATTGGCATTGATTTTAAATGTTTTTATGCATGGATTACAGAAGCACAATCATTATACATGTCCATAAAATGCAGCTTGGTACTGCTCTTCATGGGTGTGTTACATACATGCAAGGCTTGGTACACAGGATGGATTGGAATGTAATTATGTAATTCATCATGAACTGCTCATATTGGGTCACTTTTGCTACTGTTGTGGGTCAGAAAGCAAACGCAATGCTAACATTTATTTTGAGAGGGCTTGTATACAAAACAGGGATGGAATGCTGAGGCTCTATAAGTCCCTGGCCAGGCCGTATTTGGAATATTGTGAGCAATATTGGGCACCATATCTGAAGGATGTGCTGGAGAGGGTCCAGAGGAGGTTTACAAGAATGAGGTTAACATATGATGAGCGTTTGACGGCATTGTGCCTATACTTGCTGGAGTTTAGAAGAATAAGGGGGACCTCGTTGAAACCTACAGAATAATGATAGGCTTGGATAGAGTGGATGTGGAAAGGATGTTTCCACTAATGGGAGAGTCTAGGACTAGAGGTCATAGCCTTAGAAATAAAGGACCTTCTTTTAGGAAGGAAATGAGGAGGAATTTCTTTAGTCAGAGGGTTGTGAATCTGTGGAATTCATTGCCACCGAAGGCAGTGGAGGCAAAGTCAGTGAATATATTTAAGGCAGAAATAGACAGATTCTTGATTAGTACGGGTGTCAGAGGTTATGGGGAGAAGGCAGGAAATTGGTGTTGGGGGGGAGTGATAGATCAGCCATGATTGAATGGCGGAGTAGACTTGATGGGCCGAATGGCCTAATTCTGCTCCTATCACTTGTGATTCACATGAAACCAAGTTTTTGTTACACTTCATATAATGTAGCTGTGATATTTAAAGGAGTACACATCAACTGCACATTTTGTCCTGCAAACTTTGGAAGATGTCTGGAAGGTGACTCAAACATGTGTTACAGGCTGAATGCGCAGTAATACCTCCACTTGTTACCTCTATCAAGGATTCCCTCTGTGGTGGTTTCACTGGATGTACTGCATAAGCTGAAGCTACAGGACAAAGTAGACATAACAATGGATCTTGAAGAGGAAGGGAAATATATTGTCCACAGATCTCGAGATTTTTCAGGGATTCGGATCCCATTTCAGCAGTCAGAAGAGAAATATATCTGGCAGTTAGGATTTTTATAACTCAGTGATGGCAGAGAAAGACAAAGCTCCAATCTGGAGCAATATAACATCTAGCACTTGACATCCTCCAAAGACAGGACATGTTCAGCCCTATTTATGACCACCCAGTCCGTCATCTCACAAGTATCAGCAAGATGGTAGAAAGCTTCACCTAATAGTCTTGTCAGGTAAAATGTAATGACCTACAACTTGCTCATCAACGTTCATCATCTTGGTGGAACTGTTGACCTCTATTCTTCATCATAATCTAGATGCAAAGATGGGACAATGAGCTGAACTCCAGAGGTGAAATGAGAGTGACATCTCTTGGCATCATAGGAATCATTTAACCAAAGGTCATATCAAACAGCCCCAGTAAAACTGAACTCAACGGGCGTCAAGCTCCTTCCATGAACAATTTTTTTTGTCATGTTAGATGAGGAGATATTTGTTAATGATTATATCATGTTTGATTTCAATTGTAACACTTGGAAAAGTAAAGCAGTGGCCATCTTTATCTCCAACCACAGAAGGTTTCATCATCTACCTTTTCTGAATCTGTCATCATCAATATCTTGGAAATCAGCACGGACCAGAAAATCAATTAGACCATCCACATACATACCATGGATGAGAAGCAGATTAAAGGCAAGGTATCCTGTATTAACTCTCTTTCCCTCTCCCTCTCCCTCACTCCCCTACATCCCACCTTCCCCCTCCCCCATCCCCTCCTCCCCCTCCTCCTCCTCCTCCTCCTCCCCATCTCCCCCTCAATACTTTCCAGTTGTCCAGATAAATGCACCTCTAGCAACACTCATGAAGCTACATGTCATCCAAGCCAAACCAGACTGATGATACAAATATATATATACAAATATATATATACATACAAACAAATATATATATATACAAATGGATATATATATATATATTATATATATATACACACGCACACACACACACACACACAAGATCTGAGTTTATATATATATACACACACTAAAACACTTGTTTATTTGTTGGTTCCTGAACTACAGCTAAAACGGTACATGATAGCGTGACAATTTTAGGCCCACCTTACTCACCGTCATCCCTTTGGTGCTAATGGAAGAAGTTTCATTGAAATCAGTGTTATTTTTTTAAAGTTATTCACATTTTAAGGTTTAAATCTATCTCCTTGGGAGGGAGTGGGGAGGGAGTGGAGGAAAGGGGGGTGAAGGAGGGAGGATAAGGGGGATAGAGGGGGATGGAGTGGGGGGAATATATATATATCTGGGGAGCTTGATTCTACCCTTTGCCTAGTGTGGCTGAGATATATATATATGCAACCTCCCAACACATTTCCTGATCTACACAGCCCGATTGTTGCTTTCAGCCCCTTCTGCGTGATCCTGGTGGTAATCGTCTGCCCAATGTAGGTCAACTCACACTTTATCTAGGCACAGGTCTGAAGAAGGGTTCCAATCGGAAAAGTCACCTACTCTTTTTCTCCAGGCATGCTGCCTGACCAGCTGAGTTATTCCAGCATTTTGTGTCTATCCTACATTCAGAACATCTCCATGCTTACTCATTGCCACCAGGACATTCAGCCTTAAATTAACAAAAAATAAATGCATCTCTCCTTGGGCCAAGATCAGATTTGATATTTTCATAAACTTGAGACTTGATAGATGCAAAGTGGTGCTGGAACATGTTGAATCTCTGGATGCTGTCCATCAAGAGAATTCCAATATCATCCTTTATAATCTTTCCACACTTTTACTTGTGTATGATTGTACTCATGACCCTATGACTCCTGCATTTAAATAAAATGATACCAACAGAGCCATATTTGGCAAATGCCATTGAGGGCTATTTATATTGTTTTCGTTTTCCCAGAGACCAAGTGGGTTTATCCTGGGTGCTCTAGTTTTCTCCCACATTCCAAAGACGTGCAGGTTTGTAGATTAATTGGCGTCTGTAAGTTGTCCCTAGTGTGTAGGCAGTGGATAAGAAAGTGAGATAACATAGAACTGGTGTATATAATAGTGTATATAATGGAACTAGTAATCAATGGTCGGAGTGGGCTCGGGTGGATAAAGCGTTTTTTTCCCTGCTATATCTCGAAACACTAAACTCTATGATTGAGCCTGTGTACAGTAAGATTTTTACAGAACTGTATGTAAAAAAGTAAAAAAGTAGTTAGGTACATGTGATAGCAGAATAACATTGAACCATGTTACATTTGGTGATAAATTTCTCTTAATTTATGATTAGGTTTTAATAACCTTTTTAGAAAACTATTTAGCTATGTCAGCATCAAAACTGCAAATCAGACAGGTTGGCAGCAGCAGCAAGAGCCTCAAGTGGTTTTCCCTACCCAGACAGATTCAGACCAAACTCAGAGAATAGCTGCAGGATAAACTACCCAGATAATCACTTTATGACATATTAATGTTAAGACAGCACTCTTTGTCACTCTTGCAATGACTTTTAAATGTTGTATAAGTAGTATAACCCTCCATTGCCACGTTCTGACGTGAGAGGACGCTGGCGCTATTTGTTCGCCGCTTCTCCGTCAGGATAGTTCGTCTGTTTGTTTTTATGTCATGACTGTTTTTGTAAAGCGTCTTTGAGCACTTGGAAAAGCGCTATATAAAATAAATGTTTATTATTATTATTATTATAATAATCACTTTATGACATATTAAAGTAAAGATAGCACTCTTTGTCACTCTTGCAATGACTTTTAAATGTTATATAAATAATATAACCCTCCATGAACTGGAAGACTGTCTGGCTGATTGCTGAGACAGAGGAGCAGGGCATAGGCTTCACATACCAAGTACAGGTGCCCCAAGAGCACCTCAAATCTGATGACCAATTTCTTCCCCGATTGAGAGGGATTCCTGCTATCACAGACCCAATTGTTATGACCTTGGCTGTTTGCTCCAACCAATTCTTGTCATGTATATCACCCCCACCCCCCCCCCCCCACCCCCCCCCCCCCCCCCCCCACCCCCCCTCCAACCCCTTGAACCAGTTCCCTATCACCTTGAAGAAGTCAGACCTGATGGTGTTGGAAAAAAACTGCAGATGCTTGTTAAAATCGATGGTTGGCACAAAATGTTGGAGTAACTCAGTGGGCCAGGCAGCATCTCTGGAGAGAAGGGTTGGGTGACATTTCAGGTCGAGACCCTTCTTAAGACTGATGTCAGGGGAGGGGGCGGGACAAAGATAGAATGTGGTCGGAGACAGGAAGACTCGTGGGAGAACTGGGTAGGGGGAGCGAATAGAGAGGGAATGTAAGGACAATCTGAATTTGGAGAAGTCAATGTTCATACCGCTGGGGTGAAACTACCCAAGCGAAATATGAGGTGCTGTTCCTCCAATTTGCGCTGGGCCTCACTCTGGCAGAAAGGTCAGATTGGGAATGGGAGGGAGAGTTAAAGTGATGAGCAACTACGAGATCAGGTTGGTTAAGACGGACTGAGTAGAGGTGTTCAGAGAAACAATGGCCGAGCCTGCGCTTAGTCTCGCCGATGTAGAGAAGTTGACACCTAGAACAGTGGATACAATAGATGAGGTTGAAGGAGGTGCAGGTGAACCTCTGCCTCACCTGGAAAGACTGTTTGGGTCTTTGGACGGAGTCGAGGGGCGAGGTAAAGGGTCAAGTGTTGCATCTCCTGCGGTTGCAGGGGAACGTACCTGGAGAGGGGGTGGTTTGGGTGGGAAGGGATGAGTGGACCAGGGAGTTTCGGAGGGAACGGTCTCTGCGGAAAGCAGAAAGGGGTGGAGATGGGAAGATGTGGCCAGTAACGGATCCCATTGGAGGTTGCGGAAATGTTGGAGGATAATATGTTGTACGCGACGGCTGATGGGGTGGAAGGTGAGGACAAGGGGGACTCTGTCCTTGTTACGAATAGGGAGAGGAGGAACAAGAGCAGAGCTGTGGGATATTGAGGAGACCCTAGTGAAAGCCTCATCCTTCATAGAACATTATAGATGAAGGTGACGGGGATGGAAGATCGGTCAAGCCAGTTGCTGAAGAGCATGGCCTCACTCTTCCTGCAGTTGACTCTAGCTCCTGATGCCTACTCAAACTGGTTGCAGATGCTGATCAATCTGCAGACCATGGATCCACACAGAAGACAGTGACATCATCCATGTGCAGGGAGATTTTGGTCTTGCTTTTGAGGCAGTGCAGCGTAGGTTCACTCAGTTAATTCCCGGAATGGCAGGACTGTCATATGTTGAAAGACTGGAGCGCTGGGCTTGTTTACACTGGAATTTAGAAGGATGAGAGGGGATCATATTGAAACATATGAGATTATAAAGGGATTGGACATGCTGGAGGCAGTAAACATTTTCCCAATGTTGGGGGAGTCCAGAACCAGGGGCCACAGTTTAAGAATAAGGGGTAGGCCATTTAGAACGGAGATGGGGAAAAACTTTTTCACTTAGAGAGTTGTAAATCTGTGGAATTCTCTGCCTCAGAAGGCTGATGGAGGCCATTTCTCTGGATGCTTTCAAGAGAGAGTTAGATAGAACTCTTTACGATAGCGGAATCAGGCGGTATTGGGTGAAGGCAGGAACGGGGTACTGATTGTGGATGATCAGCCATTGAATGCGCCGCTGGCTCGAAGGGCCAAATGGCCTACTCCTGCACCTATTGTCTAGTGTTTATTGCCTGATATTGTCACTCCTCTCATGCTCTCGTCCTTCCTGATAAATTCAGAAAATGGTTCCACACAACACACACACAAGACAGGAGAGAGTGGGCAACCCTGCCTGATTCCAGACCTGACGGCGAAGCTATCCGATTCCCACCCATTGATTTGGACTGCATTGCAGATATCAATCTAGAACAGTTAGATCCAGTTCCAGATTCAAGAGTCAAGAGTGTTTTATTGTGATATGTGCTAGATAGAACAATGAAATTCTTACTTCCGCACATCAGAACATATAAACATAGTACACTGTAAACAATATGTTAAGCGAGAGAGAAAAAAAGGTTCACTGTGTATACAGGTATGTACACATACTCGCAAGTATATATATATATATATATATATATATATATATATATATATATATATATATATACATACATACATACACATATACTCAAAACGAACAATAGTAGTGTAATAATAATATTAGTCTATTGTAGTTCAGAGCTTATTTGAGGTTGTAGTGTTTAATAGCCTGATGGCTGTAGGGAAGAAAGAAGCTGTTCCTGAACATGGGCGTCACAGTTTTCAGGCTCCTGTACCTTCTTCCCGATGGCAGTGGTAAAATGAGTGTGTGGCCAGGATGGTGTGGGTCTCTGACGATGCTGGCTGCCTTTTTGAGGCAGCGACTCCGATAAATCCCTTCGATGGTGGGGAGGTCAGAGCCGGTGACGGACTGGGCAGTGTTCACAACATTATGCAGTAGTCTTCGCTCATGGGCATTCAAGTTCTCGAGCCAGGCCATGATGTAACCAGTCAATATGCTCTACACTCTACACCTGTAGAAGTTCAAGAGGATCCTCTCTGACACACCAAATCTCTGTTATCTTCTCAGGATGTAGAGGCATTGAAGTGCTCTCTTTATAATTGCATCAGTGGGCTGGGTCCGGGAAAGATCTTCGGAAACATGCACGGCCAGGAGTTTGAAGTTTTTGACTCTCTCCACCATTGTCCCTTTGATATAAACAGGATTGTGGGTCCTCATCTTTCCTCTTCCAAAGTCCACAATCAGTTCATTGGCTTTACTGATATTGAGAGCCAGGTTGTTGTGCTGGCGCCATTTGGTCAATCGTTCGATCTCACTTCTATACTCTGACTCATCACCATCTGTAATTCGTCCAACAATGGTGGTGCCATCGGCGAACTTGAAGATGGAGTTCGCACTGTGTCCAGCTATACAGTTGTGAGGATAGAGTGAGTAGTGCAGGAGGCTGAGCACGCAGCCTTGAAGTGCTTCCATACTGATTGGTATTGAGGAAGAAGTGTTTCTGCCAATTCGAACAGACTGTGGTTTATTGATGAGGACGTTGAGGATCCAATTGCAGAGGGATGCCCAGTTCCGTGAGCTTGGTAACCAGCTTAGATGGTATTCAACGCCGAGCTGTAGTCTTTATTGTGGAAGTGGTCCAGTGCGGAGTGGAGAGCCAGTGAGATCTCACCCTCTATTGACCTGTTGTGGCGGTAGGCAAACTGTAATGGGCCGAGGTTTTTGTTGAGGTAGGAGTTGATATCCACCATAACCAACCTCTCAAAGCACTTCGCCACCACAGATGTTAGTGCCACCAGTCGATGGTCGCTGTGGCACGTCACCTTACTCTTCTTGGGCACCGGTATTATTGATGCCCTCTTAAAGCAGGTGGGAACCTCAGACCTCAGTAATGAGAGGTTAAAAAATGTTCGCAAAAACTTCAGCCAGTTGGTCTGCATAGGATTTGAGAACACGACCGGGAATACAATCACGTACAGCTGCTTTCCCAGGATTCACCCCCCTGAAGGATCTTCTGTTGTCAGCCTCTGTAACTGTAACTACAATGCCATCAGGGCATATAGGGGCTCAGGAAGGCACATCAATGTTCTCCCTATTAAAGCGTGCGTAGGACGCATTGAGCTCGTCAGGAAGTGATGCTTCACTGTTGCTTGAGCTGCCTCCTGGTTTTGCCTTGTAGGAGGTGATGGCATTCAAGCCCTGCCACAGTTGCCAAATGTCTGCCTCATCCTCTAGCTTAGAGCAAAAGTCTCTTTTGGCCTTTTTGATGGCCTTGTCAAGGTCATATCTGAACTTCTTATACACCTCTGCATCGCCATTTGTCTTTCATAGGCATATAAAGATACATGGGAGGATTTGGTGGCCAAATTACATCTGTTTTAATGCAAGGGGCATAACTCAAAGCATTTGGATAGAGCATTTATCACCAAATGGAAGCACGTTATCGTTGCAATCGCAAGACTTTGTAGAAAGTAGGGCAAGGATGGCATCTCCGTGTTACAGAGTAGACAAGCATCAGGCATGATAGATGAGGAAGTGAACGGGTCAATGAGGAACTCATTACTGTGGTGATGAAGAAGGATGTCTGAGATGGCTATTAAAATGACGAGAGTGGACAGTGGCTAGAGCTAAGAAATTAGGGGGTGTGTCCAATGTCTGGCTGAGTAGACATAACTTTTCAGCACTCCCGAAAACAAAGCCCTAAACTACCAAAAAAAGACGCACTAAAAGAATTCAAGTACTTTAATTTAAAGTTAAAAGTATAAAGAACGTACTGATGACCTCCAAGAAAGAAAGGAAGGGAGCACAGCGGCCACTGAAGCAAAGAAATCCACCAAAGGAATCAAGGAAAAAAATCGAAGGTAGGCCTCAAGCCCCGACGGAGCAGGGGCCTGGATTTGAGGAGTCCTCAGCAGGCGTAGAGGCATGGCCCTCTGGTGGCCGAGAGGCTCAAGTTTCGGAAACGAGTGATGAGGAGGGAACTAGCAGTGGAAGTGGAAACAAGGAAGAAGGAGATCAAGAAGATTCAGAGATTAAAATTAAAGCGATGCTTGAAGAAATTATTAAAAGGCTCAAGAAAATTGAAGGAGCTCACAAAGTGATGGAAAAGGAAGTGAAAGCATTGAGGATAGATAATAAGGAACTGCATAAGGACAATATGGAAATATATAAGACTTTGAAAAAAATGGAGGAGAATTTTCAAACAGTGATAAACAGAGTGGATAATATAGAAATGGCAAATGAAATGTTAAAATCTAGAGTGGAAAAAAATGAAGATAGTATTACTGCTGCAACAATTGAAAGCAAAAAGATCGTGGAGAAGTTGGACGCCTTGGAAAACTACAGCAGGAGAAATAATGTTAAAATTGTTGGCTTGCCAGAGGGAGTTAAGGGGGAAGACCCAATTAATTTTTTTCAAGATTGGATAGTGACTAGTCTTGGAATAGATAAACAAGGACCGATGGAAATAGAAAGAGCACATAGGGCTCTAAGACCGAAACCTTCGAATAATCAAAAGCCAAGATCTGTGTTGATTAAATTCTTAAGATACCGAGATAGAGAATTGGTCCTCAAAACAGTCGGGATGAATATAAGACAGGGAAAACCAATAGAGTATGAAGGTACAAAAATAATTTTTTACCCAGATATTAGTAATGTCTTGTTGAGCAGAAAAAAAGAATTTAATAAGGCAAAAAAATATTTTATGGAAGAAAGGTTATAAGTTCATTTTACTGCATCCTGCTACTTTGAAGATCATGATCAACATTGGAGAAAATAAATTTTTCAAAGACTTTGTCAGAGCACAAGATTTTGCTGAAGAATTGCCATCGAGAATTGATTAAGAAGATCCATGAATGAATGATTATTAACAAGATTTGTATACTATAGAGGGGATCAATTGTATTAAGGATAGTTAATCTTTAGAAGTACTTGAAATATCGGGGGGGTTGGAGAATATGCATACTCTACCATAATCATGGGCACAAGTGTGGTGTGGACCACACCTCGTATAATAGAGGGGGGTAATGTTGTTAATTTATTTATTAACAACATTAGAGGGAGGGTTTACTTTTCTATCTTTCTTTTTTCTTTTCTGTTTTTGTACCTGGACGATGGAAGGGAGTACACTGAAATACGGCACAACGTAAATATTCGAAGAGGTAACAAGGTAAGGAAGAAGGGGAAAAAAAAAAAGGAAAAAAAAAAAAGAATGAATGGATAATAAATTAAATTTTCTAAGTTATAATGTGAATGGGTTAAATGGACCGATAAAAAGGAAGAGAATTTTAACACAGATGAAAAAATTGGAAGTGGATATAGCTTTCTTACAAGAAACACATCTAACGGAAAAAGAACATCAAAAGTTAAAGAGAGATTGGGTAGGAAGTATGGTAGCATCTTCTTTTAATTCAAAAGCAAGAGGGGTTGCGATACTATTTAAGAAAACGCTACCAATTAAGATACAAAATATTGTAAGTGACCCAGTAGGTAGATTTATAATCGTACATTGTCAAATTTTCTCAGAATTGTGGACTTTAATGAATATATATGCACCAAATACAGATGATGAGAAGTTTGTGCAGGATACTTTTCTAAATCTAGCGGAAGCACATGAAAATATATTGATAGGGGGAGATTTCAATTTTTGTTTAGATCCAGTAATGGATAGATCATCAAGGACAACGACAAGGACAAGAGCAGCGAAGATAACCTTGAATTTAATGGAAAGTTTAAATTTAATAGATGTTTGGAGGAAAAGCCATCCCAAGGAAAGAGATTACTCTTTTTATTCCAATAGACATGATACATATTCTAGAATAGATCTATTTTTGATTTCAGCTCAATTAAGCGGTAGAATAATACAAATAGATTACAAGGCTAGATTGTTATCGGATCACTCACCATTATTAATGAAAATTACGATGCCAGATAAAGAACAGTCAGTGTATAGATGGAGACTCAACTTTTTACTATTGAAAAGGCAAGACTTTTGTGATTTTATTCGAGGACAAATTGAATTATATTTGGAGACAAATTTAAATTCAGTGGATGATAAATATATTGTATGGGATGCAATGAAGGCTTATTTGAGAGGCCAAATTATAAGCTACTCATCTAAGATAAAGAAAGACTATAGGAAGGAATCTGAAAGATTAGAAAAAGAAATCACCGTATTAGAAAAAGACTTACAGAAAACTTCTTCAGATACAAAAAAAACACAACTTGCAAATAAAAAATTTCAATACAATACATTACATACTCACAGAACAGAAAAACTAATATTACGAACTAACCAAAGATATTATGAATTAGGAGAAAGAGCGCACAAGGTATTGGCATGGCAACTGAAAGAAGAACAAATATCAAGAACAATAAATTCAATTAGAACAGATCAGAACATTATTACTTATAAACCTAGAGAAATCAATGAGGTATTTAAGCAATTCTACACTAATCTGTACCATTCTGAATCTGAAAAGGATGAAATTAAGATAAATATTTTTTTATCCAGGATACGATTACCAACAATCTCTAATGAGGAGCAGATGGGACTAAATGCCTCCTTTACTTTGAGAGAGGTGGAGGAAGTATTATATTCTTTACCAAGTAATAAATCTCCAGGGGAAGATGGTTTTCCGCCTGAGTTCTATAAAAAATTTAAAGATTTGTTGTTACCACTATTTATGGAAGTGATACATCAAGCGGAAAAAACATCTACATTACCAGACTCCTTCTCATTGGCAATTATAACTGTAATTTTAAAAAAAGGGAAAGACCCTTTAAATGCATCTTCTTATAGACCAATATCATTGTTGAATGCAGATTATAAAATAGTTGCTAAACTTTTAGCAAGGAGATTGGCAGAATATTTACCGAAGCTGGTTAAAGAGGACCAAACTGGATTTGTCAAAAAAAGGAAAATATCTGATAATGTAGCAAGATTTATAAGTATTTTACATTTAGCACAGAAAAGAAAGGAATTGAGCGTAGCTGTTGTTTTAGATGCTGAAAAGGCGTTTGACAGGTTAGAATGGGATTTTTTATTTAAAGTATTAGAGAAGTACCGATTAGGAAATGGTTTTATTAACTGGGTAAAAGCTCTTTATAAACAACCTAAAGCCAAAGTGGTGACAAATGGCCAATCTTCTCAATCATTTAATTTGGAAAGATCTAGTAGACAGGGATGTCCCTTGTCACCGGCTTTATTTGTATTGGCCATTGAACCTCTGGCAGAGCTAATAAGATCAGATTTAGATATTAAAGGATTTAAAGTTAATCAGGAAGATCACAAGATTACTTTATTTGCAGATGATGTCTTAATTTGTCTTACTAGACTATTGGAATCCTTAAGAAAATTATATTTCAGACTGGAAGAATATGGGAAAGTATCAGGATATAAAATTAATAAAGATAAAACTGAAATAATGCCTCTTGTTGAAGGCAATTATGATCAATGTAAAAGAGAAAGTCAGTTTAAATGGCAAAAAGAAGGCATTAAGTTTTTAGGAGTTAAAGTAGATAATAAGTTAAATAATTTGTATAAATTAAATTATAAATCACTAATAAAAAAAATAGATGAGGACCTGAAGAAATGGATGAATCTTCCAATTACATTGATAGGGAGAGTGAACTGTATTAAGATGAATATTTTTCCGAGGATACAGTATTTATTTTCAACACTGCCTATACCCTTGCCAAATAAATTTTTCCAAGAATTGAACAAAACTGTGAGGAATTTTCTTTGGAAAGGTAAAATGCCAAGAGTGTCTCTGGAAAAATTAACATGGAAATTTGAATTAGGTGGATTGCAATTACCAAATTTTAAAAATTACTACCTGGCAGCGCAAATGAGTTTTATTTCATCCTTTTATCAAGAGGGTGGAAAAACAGCATGGGTTAAAATTGAAATGGATAAAATAAAAGAGTCTTGTCCAGAAGAATTTATATATAAATGGGAAGCGAAGATATTAGTTAAGGATAAAGAGTCACCTTTGCTAAAACATTTAATTAATACATTGTTGAAAACAGTTAAAGTTAAGGATAAAAGATTTTTTTTAACAGCTAAAACTCCATTAGTAAAAAATGGATTATTGCCGTTTGCTTGGAATAATCAAATACTACAACTCTGGGAACAGAAGGGTATTAAAAATATAGGAGATTGCTATGAAGGGAATATCTTTTTGACATTTTCTCAATTGAGAAATAAATATCAAATTCCAGGGAATAGTATTTTTTTCTATTATCAATTACAATCTTTTTTAAGGGAAAAGTTAGGTAATTCAATGTCTCTATTTCAGATTAAAGGAATCGAATCCTTGATTCAGGGCAAGGGAATTAAAAATTTTATATCATCAATGTATAAACTACTACAGATATCTAGTCCAAAGATAGGAATTCATAAAGCAAGACAAAGATGGGAAACAGATCTTAATATTATTATTGATGAACCAAGTTGGGAAAGACTGTGTCTAAATAGTATGAAAAATACTATTAATGTGAGATATAGCTTAGTACAGTATAATTTTTTGCAGCAACTATATTTAACCCCGGAAAAATTAAATAAATTTAAACCAAACTCATCTGAAAGGTGTTTTAGATGCAACCAAGACGTGGGCACTTTTATACACTCTACATGGGCATGTCAGAAGGTAATTCCTTTTTGGCAAGACCTAAAAAAGTTTTTAGATCAATTGATGAATAAGATCATACCAATGGATTCAAGGTGGTTTTTGCTAGGAGATACAAAAGGAATAACACCAAAGCTAAGTTTGGATAAACATCAGGAAAGATTTCTCAAAATATCATTAGCAGTAGCAAAAAAATGTGTTGCGGTTACATGGAAAGAACAAAATGAAATAAGATTTGAAAGATGGCATGCAGAAATGCGGAGTTGTATCCCATTAGAAAAAGCAACGTATAATCTGAGAAATGGATACGACTTCTTTTTGAAGGTGTGGAACCCATTCATGGCAAAGCTAGGATTAAGAATAGGAAGTATTTAAATTCAGGATTGCTTTGTTACCTAACAAGAATTTTAAAAGAAATTACTCGGAAGTGACTCCCTCGGGACTCCAGGTTTCTCTCTTTCTTTCTTTCTTCTGCTTTTTCTTTTTCCTTCTTTTTAACTGGGGGGTGGGGGGGTGGGGGGGTGGGGGGAGGGGAGAAAATACAGAACAATACGTGTATAATCGAAGTTATAGGTTAGTGACTATTGTTTGTTTACTATGAAATGTATAATGTATAACGTATGGGTTCTGTTAAAACTTAAATAAAATATTAAAAATTTAAAAAAAAGGATGGTGGCCTTCATTTGTCAGGGCATAAGAGCCATGGAGGTAGCAGGACAACATAAAACTTTGATTACATCACCTCTGGAGTATTGTGTGCAGTTCTGGTTGCCAGACTGTAGGGAAGACGTGAATGCACTAGAGAGAGTGCAGAGTAGATTTATTATCCGAGATAGAATGCTTGAGTTATGAAGAGAGCATGGATAGACTGGTATGCCCTGATGCAGGGTCTCGACTCAAAATGTTGACCATCCCTTTACCCGCTGAGTTTGTTTTCTGCTCCAGGTTCCAGCATCAGTCATCTCTTGTGTCTGGATAGGCTGGGTTTGCTTTCATTGGAGTGAAGTTGGCAGAGAGGATACCTGATGGATACAAAATAATGACGGGCACAGATGGTTAGAAACTGTGTAAATCGTTGCCCCATAACGGAGACATGTAAAATCTCGGGGCATAGATTTAAGGTGAGGAGTAAGAAGGGTAGGGAGGATCTGAGGAAAAGCTGCCTAACCTGCAGGGTGTTTGCAGTCTGGCTAGAAGCAAACACTTGCTGAGCATTTTAAAAAGTATCTAAATGAACACTTGAATAACCAAAGCACAGTTTAGTTTAGTTTATTATTCTTATTATTGTCACGTGTACGGAGATACATTGAAATCATTGAGATCATTCTTTAGGAAACGGGGGTTCCCCTCTTCCATTATAGATGAGGCTCTTACTAGGGGCCCAACAATATCCCGCAGCTCTGCTCGTGCTCCCCCTCCCCCCCATTCCTAAAAAGGACAGAGTCCCCCTAGACCTCACCTTCCACCCCATCAGCCATGGCAAACAGCATATAATCCTCCAACATTTTCGCCACCTCCAACATAATCCCACTACTGGCCACATCTTCCCATCTCCACCCTTTTCTGCTTTCCGCAGAGACCGTTCCCTCCGAAACTCCCTGGTCAACTCGTCCCTTCCCACCCAAACAACCCCCTCCCCAGGTACATTCCACCGGAAACCACAGATGCAACACCTGTCCTTTTACCTCCCTCTTCGACTCCATCCAAGGACCCAAACAGTCTTTCCAGGTGAGGCAGAGGTTCACCTGCATCTCCTCCAACCTCATCTACTGCATCCGCTGTTCCAGATGTCAACTTCTCTACATCGGCGAGACCAAGCGTAGGCTCGGCGATCATTTCGCTGAATACCTCCACTCAGTCCGTCTTAACCTACCTGATCTCCCGGTTCCTCAGCACTTCAACTCCCCCTCCCATTCCCAATCTGACCTTTCTGTCCAGGGCCCCCTCCATTGTCAGAGTGATGCCCAGCGCAAATTATAGGAACAGCACCTCATATTTTGCTTGGGTAGTTTACACCACAATGGTATAAACATTGACTTCTCTAACTTCAAATAGCCCTTGCTTTCCCTCTCTATCCCCTCCCCCTTCCCAGTTCTCCCACCAGTCTTACTGTCTCCGATTACATTCTATCTTTGTCCCGCCGACTCCTCTATCATCAGTCTGAAGAAGGGTCTTGACCCGAAATGTCACCCATTCCTTTTCTCCAGAAATGCTGCCTGTCCTACTGAGTTAATCCAGCATTTTGTGTCTACCTTCGATTTAAACCAGCATCTGCAGTTCTTTCTTACACATACATTGAAACACTTTTGTTTGCGTGGCAACAGGACCAAATGTTTGTAAATTGAATCAGGATAGATGGGCACCTGATGGTTGTCATGAATATCCAGGTCTGAAGGCTTGTTTCTGTGCTGTCTGACACATTGCCTCCAGTATTACTCTTACTGATGCATGTCTTACTGTCAATCCTTAATTTTCTAATTGATTTAAATCTGTGTTTTTCCATTTTGGAATCTGATATTGCTTGGAGTAAAATTGGAATTAATATTACATATATAATATATTTTGTGGTCTCCAACAATGTTCCTTTCTTCAGGACAAAATTGCCCCACCTTTATTGATTACCCATGAATCCATTTAAGGGAGGTTTGAATATTTCCTTTGCATCTTGATGGCCTGATCTGAAAAGAATGTTCAAAGCTAGAACTGAACAGGAAATTTACAAGTTTCCAATAACTTCCTCCTCACGTTGAACTAATTGCCAGTATCATTTTACCATTTATTTACTTCGTTTTACAAAGACATTGTTTATCATTAGTTAAGGTACTTTTTTCTTGATAATTTCTCGGTATGTTTGCATATTTATCAACTCGATCACTAACTCATTCCCTGACTAAAATTTACTCTATAATGTCACCAACAACAATTAGAATCATATAATATATTTGCTTTGTTGTCAACTCAGAGAACAAGTGTCCCTCGAACATAGTAATTTATTGGTCTTACCTGAAGGATTAAATTCCAAACTCTGAGTCAGCCCATTAAATACTAAAACTGGAACAATAATTGCATCTCAGAAAAAAATTAAGAAATCTATATATGATTTAAAAATAAAATTATAGAAAGGAAATCTCTGCAGTTAATGCTTACAATTAATTGGTCAGAGCTTAAAGTGCTTATTTTATATTATAGTTTTAATTATTGGAGCTGTATTGAATTATATTCTATGGGTAACAAAGGGCACACAATTAAGTTCATGTTGTTTGAAGTGAAAGCATGGCAGCCAATTTAATAACAGCTTTTGAAAAGGAATTGAATAACTATCAGGAGGGGGGGAAAAATACAAGGCTTTAGAGAAAGAACTCATTGGAAATGGTTTTCAAAAAGCCAGCACAGACACAGGGGGCCAAATGGCTTTCTGTTCTATTATTACTATATTCTACTATGAGGTTCTTTGAGCAGTTAAGATGATACTGGGTTGTTGGAACATAATGGGAAAGGCAGGAAATCAGATTTTCAAGCATTCCATTCATTACTGCTGGATTATTTGTTGGTGAACAACCCTCATCACTGGGAAAAAGTAGTTACTCGCATACCATCTGAGAATGATCGGTGTGAACACTTGAATCACCAAGGCGTAGAAGGCATTGAACAGTGTGGTAAATGGAACTGGGTCTAAATTCTCAAGCTCCCTTCCCCACAGCTTTGTGGGAGACCCTTCACCAGTAGGAGTGCAGCATTTTAAGAAGCTTGCTCACCACCATGTTCTAAAAGCCAAATAGGAATAGGCAACAAATGCTGGCCTTTCAAGAACACCAGCATTCTGAGAAAACAATAGATAAATTAAACAGATTTAAATTTGCTCTTATATCACACTGAACTCTTCAGCTTGCCTGGGAATCCTAGAGGTGATGTCAAGTTGTCTCATATTTACCTTTTTAGATTGGTGGCTATTTCTTTCATCCTTTCCATGACGTCTTTGAAACTTCCAGAACTTGAAATGTCTTAAACCATTGGGCGCAGGCAGTGAGCACTTCCTCCTTAAGAACTATAGACAATGGCTTTAATTAATGCCGCAAGCCTTAACTGATGACGAAGGATTCCAACCAGAAACGTCACCTATCCATTTTCTCTCGGGTGCTGCTTGACCCGCAGTTACTCCAGCATTTTTGGGGTATTTTTGGTATAAAGCACCATCTACAGTTCCTTTTTATTAAATTTGTGTTCCCAGCATCTGAATTATTTGGCACAGGTTTTATCTTTTTTCATACATTTTGAAATTTACAAATTTTTCATACAAATGAAATTTACTCCAAAGAATTAAATTATTATCAATTTAAGAATCTCAAACATTGCCACTTTAGTTTTCCTTTGAAAGGCAGCCTCAATTCCTGATATGGAATATGATGTGTACACAATATGATGTGCACGGTTTTAAGTCAGTATAAGTTTGTTCAATTGTCCTTACATCATGTAAAAAAAATTAAATGGTCTACTTGCCTGAATTATGGTCATACCAAGGCCTTGTGTAATGTCCTTTATTTTATCTCTGTCATCATTGCCAGTAACTCTTTTTTCCCCTCAGCTTTATTCCTGAACTTTTGTTTGTGTGTTTCATAAAGCTGAAAAGCTTTATGTTATAATTTTCTTAGAATTCACTGTTTTGGATTTTTTTCCCCCTTGTATTAGTAGCCAGGTTAAATTTGTTCCTATACATTTCAAAGTTATTTTTACACAATAGATTGTGTGACTGTGTCAAATAGAGCAACAGAGTGATTGGAACTTGTACAAATGTAGAGGTAGACTGGAATGTTTCTGAAACTGTGACCACCTGTTGCTCTTGATGAATAATGGGTGCATATCATATTATCCAATCTATTAAGAGGAATATCAAAGACCATACGTAATTATTAGTGAGGTCCAGCTCATGGTATCTTTACATATTTGTCGCTTGTAAATTGTCATTTCCAGTTTTATGAATATATAATAATTATTTTTAGTACTAAGAAGCTTTAATCAGACCATTAATAGTCCATCTTCAGCCTGTGAATAGACTAGTGCTTGGATGCTTGAATATTTAGTAAACTGAAAGATATCCATAGAAAGAGGGAAAGACCTCTAATATATCTCTTCTATATTATTTCCAAAGTATTGGATTATGAATGTAAAATTCTCAGGAAAATAGATTGCATTGGGTAGAAACAAAGGACTGAAAATGCTGGTTAATACACATGAGGACACAAAGTGCTGGAGTAACTCATCCAGTCAGGCAGCATCCCTGGCAAACGGATAAGCAATGTTTCAGGTCAAGATCCTTCTTGAGACTGATTGCTGAATCAGTCTGAAAAAGGGTCTCGACACAAAAGGTCACCTATCCATGTTCTCCAGAAATGCTGGCTGACGTGCTGAGTTACTCCAACACTTTGTGTCCATCTGATTGCATTAGGTCTTGGAAGCAGGAGTGGAAGACCAATTATATGAATGTACAAGAGACCAAGTGCTATAAGGTTATATTCAATGCATTTATTTAATTTGCAATATTTTACTTTAGAAAATAAGAATAAAATGTTTTTGCAGATACAATTAGGATCTGCATTGGTCCTTCACAGTCCCCTGCGATTTAATTACTGGAAACCGATATTCTAGTTTTCACTTCCGCATGCCATTTGCATGTCAATGAACTGATCTTAAGTATAAAACCATTCAAAGGGACATAAGTCTGCCAGCAGCACCAACAATGATATACACTCGATTAGTTGTGATCTGGGTTCTTGCCCTCATTAAAGGTAAAACTTTCTAAGTATTTTTGGAGGATTTATTGATTTCCATTGAAATGTGTATCTTTTGAAACAAATTGATTAAGTTGGAGTGTTGTATTGTTCCAAGTAACAAGTAATTGTTGATAATTATAACTTTTGTATTGCATTCATTAATAATTTTACCTGGTTACGTCTGCTTCTATTTTTATGCATAATGGTGATGGATAACAAACAGCAGTTGGAAATTAGTACAAGCAACGAAGCATAGGTCCCTCTGCTTACTTCTCCAGTTCTCATCGTGTATGGTCATCAATTTCAGCACAGGAGGGCACTGTGGTAGGGGGGTCTCGACCCAAAACGTCACCCATTCCTTCTCTCCTGAGATGCTGCCTGACCTGCTGAGTTACTCCAGCATTTTGTGAATAAATTTCAGCACAGAGATCAATTAGAAGAATCAATTCCTTTAATGATTTTTAAGCCTTTCAACTTGATTTATATAGCAATTTTCCATAATTAAATGCCTGTTTCTGTTTCCTCCCATCTTGTGCACAGTTGCACTCTGTCTTGGCAATGTAACTGTGTCATTTTCAAAGTCGTGTAATTAGCCTGATATGTGTGGGTCTATTATGCTTGCTTTCTTGCTTCCACTTTTTACAATATTTTTGTTAAAGAATAAAAATTATCTCAGTAACACTCTAGTTCTGAGAAAATAAATGCAATTCATTTCAATCAGCCAGACTTTTCAGATCACGGAAATGAAATCCTTACCCTTTTGACACCATCTAGTTAATAGTTGCCAAGGAAATCAGCGCTTTGCTTTGATATTTTATACAGCTAATTATACTTATGGAAGTAAGTGTTAGCACAGTGGGGAAGGGTAAAGTCAGGCAGACCCAAAGTGATAGGAGATGCATTAATGTGGGGACAGACAGGAGATTCTGCAGCAGCAAACGGGACTCCAGGATGGTGTGATGTCTCCCTTGTGCCAAGGTCCAGACAGTCTTGGCGTGGCTGCAAAGCATTCTCAAGAGGGAGGGAGAACAGCCAGAAGTTGTTGTGTACATTGGCACAAATTATATAGCTAGAAAGAGGGATGAGGTCCTGATGAGTGATTATAGGGAGTTAGACAACTATTACAGCAGGACCTCAATGAATGAATGAATGAATGAATAAGTTTATTGGCCAAGTATGCATATACAAGGAATGTGCCTTGGTGCTCAGCTCACAAATGACAACACAAACGTACAGTTAACAATTAAGAATAAAGCATAACCACATCAAAACAATAAGGATACAACATTACACTATAAACATGTGGGTGAAAATAAACCAGAGCAAAAAAGAGACAGCAGACTTTGGATATTGAGTAGAACTATCACTAGTGGAAAAAAAAGCTGTTTTTATGTCTGGCTGTGGCTGCTTTGACAGTCCGGAGTCGCCTTCCAGAGGGAAGTGCTTCGAAGAGTTTGTAGCCAGGGTGAAAGGGGTCAGAGATGATCTTGCCCGCTCGCTTCCTGGCCCTTGCAGTGTACAGTTCGTCAATGGGGGGGAGGTTGCAGCCAACAACCTTCTCAGCTGTGCGAACGATCCGTTGCAGCCTCCGGATGTCGTGCTTGGTGGCTGAGCCAAACCAGACCATGATGGAGAAGGTGAGGACAGACTCAAAGATAGCAGTATAGAATTGGATCATCATTGCCTGTGGCAGATTGTTCAGTTGCCGCGGGAAGTACATCCCCTGTTGGGCCTTTTTGACTGTGGAGTCGATGGTGGCCCCCCCATTTAAGGTCCCTGGAGATGATGGTTCCAAGGAACTCAAATGAGTGGGGGGAGGGGAGGGGGATCTCTTTGAAAGTCTACAATTAGTTCCACCGTCTTAAGAGCATTGAGCTCCAGGTTGTTGCGATGGCACCAGGACACCAGCTGTGTCACATCCCCTCTGTAGGCAGATTCATCCCCATCCTGGATCAATCCAATCAGGGTAGTGTCATCCGCAAACTTGAGGAGCTTGACAGAGGAGTCTGTGGAGGTGCAGTCATTGGTGTAGAGAGAGTAAAGGAGAGGGGAGAGTACGCAGCCTTGCGGAGCTCCTATGCTGAGGGTCTGCGGGTCCAAGATGTGCTTTCCTAGCCTCACATGCTGCTTCCTGTCTGTCAGGAAGTTGATGATCCACTGACAGAGGGGTTCAGGCACAGTTAGCTGGGAGAGTTTGTACTGTAGTAGCTCTGGCACAATGATGTTAAAAGCAGAGCTAAAGTCCACAAACAGAATCCTGGCATAGGTCCCCTTGCGGTCCAGGTGGATGTAGTGCAGGCCTAGATTGACTGCGTCGAAGAGGAGTATTTTCCAGATTATTTCCAGTGCCATGTTCGAGTGAAGGTAGAAATAGGAAGATAGGACTAATCTATCAACAAACCAATATCTTTGTTTGTGCTACTTGGGACGGTTTAAACAGAGCTGTAGGGGTTTGGGAACAAGAGTAGTAAGGTAAACAAATAAATCCCCAAGGCCTGATGGGACTTATCCTGGGTTATTCAGAGAGGACATTGCAGGAAACTATGCGAATATTATTTCATCGTCTCTAGCTACAGCGAGGTTCTGCAGGATTGGATAGTAGCTGATGTTGTTTCTTTCTTTAAGAATGGAAGTAGAGAGAATCTAGGGAATTACAGGCTGGTGAGCCACAATTCAGTGACAGAGGAGCTATTGGAGAGGATTCTTCGGAATGGGGCTTATTCCCATTTGAATGGGTTAATTAGAGGTAGTCAGCATGGCTTTGTGTACAGCAGGTGGTGTCGTACTTATCGAGTTTTTGATAAGGCAATGAAGGTAATCAATGAGAGTAGAGCAATGGATATTCTCTACATGGTATGACATTGGATAACATGGTGCCCCATGTTAGGCCAGCTAATTGTGGTGCACGGGATTCAGGGTAACTTGCTCATATGGATTCATAATTGGCTTACTGATAGAAGACAGGGGGTTGGGATGGAAGGATATTACTCAGGCTGGTTATCTGTGACCTATGGATTTCAACTGGGATCTACATTGGGAACTCTGTTGTTTGTGACAGATACAAATGACTTGGACTAAATGTAGTGAGGCGTCAGGGATGATGCCGGGTCGATAATGACTAAACTGACACTCGCAGTAGGGTAAACTGATATGGTTTAATTTTAGTGATGAGAAGGCCGTGGTCCATGTGGGGATGCAGTCCCTCATCCCTCATGATCTACATGCGAGGAGGGGTGGCAATCTCCAGCTTGTCCCAGCAGCCCAGACGTGACCTGGAAAAGGAAGCACTGGCTGTTTTGGACTTGTCAGGGCTGCTCAATCTTGACCCCCCAAAAGAGCCACTGGCTGTTTTGGACTTGACCTGGCTGTTCAGTCGGGGCATCGAAGGATGAGGCCGGCAATCTCAAGCTTGCCCCTGCAGTTCACTCTTGCGTCAAGAGGGCTGCTGGTGGTCTCAGGCTTGTCCTGGTGGCTTAGTTCTGAATTCCAAGAGGAGCAGTTGTGGTGATCTCATCTTGCCCCTGCAGGTTCTCAATCTTATCTGGGCAGCTCAGTCTTGGCTTTGAAGGACATGCTGGGCATCTAGGGCTTGTCCCAGTGACTCAGTCTTTGCTTTGAAGAGATACTGGAGGTCTCAGGTTTGTCCTGGCAACTCAGTCTTTGCCACTAAGATGAGGTGAGGAGACACTGCCACTCTCGGGCTTGTCCCAGCAACTCAGTATTGACCTCAAATGAGGAGGTACTGATGGTCTCGGGCTTGCCCCGGCAGCCCAGTCTTGGCTTCAGAGGAGGCAGTGCTGGACTTGAGCTTGTCACGGTAGATCAATCTAGGTCTCAAGGGAGGTGTATACTGTTTAGGGCTTGTCCCAGCAGCTTATGCTTTGCTCACCATGTGGGGCACAGTTGTCTGTGGGCAGGTAAGGGGGCGCAGTCAGTCTCCGGTTTGTCTTTGCAACTCAGTCTTCCTCCAAGCCTGCAAAAGGGAAACACAGTTATTAGTGAGGTTCCTCTCTTTCTCTGCCTTCCTCTGTCCCTTCGTGCTTTCTTACTTTCTCTGCCTTTCTCTCATGCTTCCGGTTTGCTGGAATTGCTTTGGTTTTTAAGCAGAAGGATGATAAGGTGCTGCAGGGCCAGTCCAATGGCAGCTAATTGGACACGGCTCCTTTGGCTCAATCCGGAGCTCGGTGATCTATGGCAGCCAGTGATCTACGGCAGCTGGGCGAGATTCATGGTGCTGAGGTTTGGCTTCTCCTGGTCTGTCTGCGATGACGGGGATCAGAGCGGCACACGAGGGAAGAGGTGCTACAACAGTAGACACAAAGTGCTGGAGTATCTCAGTGGCAGCAACCCGAGAGAACATGAACTGGTGACATTTTGGGTCGAAGATTGAAGCAGTTGCCAACCAGAAATGCCAACTGCACATGTTTTCCAGAGATGTTGTCTGACCTACTGAGTTACTCCAGCACTTCGTCTTTTTTTGTAAACCAGCATCTGCAGTTCCTATATAAAAATGTAGATGGGTTGGTTAGTAAGTTTGCGAGGAAGGTTATCACGGTTCATAGTGGTGTCAGCTACAGAAATAGGCGGAGAAATGTCAGATGAAGTTTAATGTGAGTGTGTGTGAGGACACTTTGGGAGGACGAATGTAAAGGGAAAGTATCTAGTTAAAGGAAAGACCCTGAACACCATGAATGTATAGATTGATCTTGGGGTCCATGTCTTTAACTCCCTGAAAGTGACAACACAAGTAGATACAGTGGGAAAGGTTTCATATGGTACGTTTGCTTTCATAGGTTGGGGCAATAATTATATGTCATGAAGTCATGATGCAATGTAATAATGCTTTGATTAGTGCACTTGGAATATTATATATAGTTCTGAACACACCATTACAGGAAGGAAGTAGAGACTTTGGAGAGGGTGCTGAAGAATTTTATAGAATGCTTCCTGAATTAGAGTGTATGGTTCAATGATTCTATGTTGCTTTTTATTGTTAAATATGCCAACACACAGTGGAATTATTTTCTTACAAACGGTCCAGTAGAGTATTGCCATACCTAAGCACATCCCTGTTTAGCAAATTGGACAGAAGCAGTCTAATGAACCCACATGCAAGAGGTGCCATGTTTTGGTATGTCTAGTTTTTATGAGTGCCCGTACCAGGCAGGCCCCAGTACCCAATCCTGTTCTGTACTGTTCTATGTTCTAAAGATCCTGGTTTGACTTCCCAAAATGTGACACCTCAAACTTACCGTATCTGCATTAATCTCCATTTGCCATTCCTCAGCCCATTTGCCCAACTGGTCAACATCTTAGAAGTATGCTTTTGAATTTAATTGTGTTTCAGATCTGATATGAACCTGATGTTAATTAGTGATAATTAAATATTTTACTCTTATAATCAAAATAAATATTGACCTACAATATTTGAATATCAAGAAAGAAACATTGCAAGTGAATTATTTTCCATATTTGTTACTTTTCTACCTCAGACTCATCTGGCAATGACTATTCCACAAGCAATTTTGGTAAGTTAACATCAGCAAGCAATTGAATCATTTTTGCAATGTGGTGAAAACATCCAGACAGTTTAGATAAAAATGTATTAATTGAATTCCAAGTTGTATTGAGGTACTGGTAGAAATGTTTCTGCTTTTTTTCTTTGACAGATTTGTCACATATATCTCTCTGTAATAATGATTTAATTAGGTTTTTTTAAAATGATGAAACATATTTCTGTCTTTTATACCCTTTCACTTGTCAGCTTGGTTTACAAGTTAATCGCGCTTGAAGTCCTTAATGGCCGGCCCCCTATCCAGTAAGCCCTTCCTTTGCCTCACAAGTGACAACCACTCCTCTTTCCATTCAGGTCCCACACTCTGGACTTCACTCTTGTCATAATCCAAACCTTTGTGGCTAAGCTTTTGGGCATCCTTTTGCACCATCTTCACACGTTTCCTTGTGTATTTCAGCAATTCGTCAATACAGCAATACATGAAAATCCAAATCCTTTGTTGTACCTCAGGAAAGGATTAGCCTTTAATCAGTTCATATCTCCCTTTGAAATATAAAAGTAACACGTTATCGATGAAATCTACAAAATTTATAGTGTCGTTAAAAACTGCAAATAATGTAGCTAAAATGTAGATTAACGTTAAACAATTTGTATTATCCCTGAATTGGAAAAGGCATGCTCCTTATCATAATGGATGAAAAGACCACAGATGAAAATAATCACTGATTTTTAAGAAAAATATTGTTCTTAAAACCATAAATAATGGCAATTCCAATACATCACAATAACTTGCTAGTTCAAATTGTATGGATTTATTTCATCAATGCCCATTCAAAAATTAACAATTCTAAAACTGCTTGAAATATAATTTACATTTATACACATTTTATATTTGTTCATGGCTGAAACAATGATAAATGCAACTTTTTGAAAATAGAATGATCACGGGTTTTTCAATTAATTTAATTAATTTTAATAAAGCATGACATAAGCACAAAAATAATATTGAATACAAACTGTATACTAGCATTGTATATTCTATAAGTAGTTATTTTAAAATATTTTTTTGTATAAGATCTGGATCAGGATGTCCTCACCCAAGTGTTCAGGCGTTCAATCCGAGACGTCTCTGAAGCTCGAGAAAATCATCGTAAGTACATTATGTTCAGAATATTTGATTGATCAATTACATTTAGATTGATTTTAATCTTTTGTTGTTGTGACAGAGGGAGTTCTCCTTTTCTTCCAGATACCTGCAAAACATGGGGAACAGGGTCTTTCAAGGCATTTAACAATGAAGCTTTCTACTTTGCATCAACCTGTGACTTCTTGATGAGCAGGCTATGCAAGGAAGGGCTTGATGAATATGAGGTGAAAATCCGCCGTGGATCAACTGGAGACCTGGAGGAGATATTCATTAAAATTGATACCACCATGATTGTTGTGACTAATGGAGTAATTAAGGTTAAAAACCAAATGTAAGTTGAATTCTGCAGGATTGGTTTTGATTGTCATTTTAAGACTTTAGGTTAATTTAGAGAGATTCAGCATGGAAACAGCCCACCAGGACCAAGCCGATCATCTATCACCCGTTGACACTAGTTCCATGTTATCCCACTTTCTCACTCACTCACTGCACATTAAGGACAATGTTACAGAGGCCCATTAACCTACAAACCTGCATGTCTTTGGGATGTGGGAGGAAACCGGAAAAAACAGAGGAAACCCACACAGTCACAGGGAGAATATGTAAACTCCACACAAACAGCACTCAATGTCAGGATTGAACCCAAGGCTCTTGTGCTATAAGGCAGCAGCTCTACAGCTTCAAACTACCCAGCTTCAATTCCAAACTCGAGTGCTGTCTGTGCAGAACTTGGAAGTTCCTAACATTGTGTGACTTTCCCGTGAGTGCTCTGGTTTCCTCCCATGTCCCCAAAACCTGCTGGTTGATAGATTTGATGTTTACAGTAACTTATTCCATGTGTAGAAAGGTGGCAGGGGAATAAGGATGAAATATTTGGGAATGTGAGAGAAAATTGGTTGTAAGGAAATAAATGGGGAATGATGTGATTGCTCAGAGAACTGGCAAAACTTGATGGACTGAATGGCCTCTGCTTCATCAAGAGAAAACATGAGAAAACATGAGAAAGAAAAAACCTTGATCTTTACAACTTGCTTGAATACTAAAGTTCTGATTGGTTTTATTTTGGTCTTGTAGTTTTCAGTTTTACTTTTAGACATACAGCGTGGAAACAGGCCTTTCGGCTCACTAACGATGACAAATATCCTACACACACATACACTATCCTACACACTACAAATATCCTACACACACGTACACTATCCTACACACATGACAAATAACCTACACATTTTTGGAATGTGGGAGGAAACCGTAGCACCCGGAGAAAACCTACACGGTCACAAGCAGAATGTAAAAACTGCGTACAGACCGCGTCCCTGTTCAGGATCGCACCCGGGTTTCTGGTGCCTTAAGGCAGCAACTCACCACTGTGCCACCCACAGTTCTAACCTTAAAATCCGACACCTAGCTGGTGCAACATATTGCTCCTACAAGAAAAGCGCTTTGAAAATAAGCTGGTTTCAGACTAGATGAGCAAGGAGAACAGAAACTCATTACTGATCAATAGCGATATCAGGTACATATTATATTATGTCTAGCAGTCCTTATGCAAGGTGCTTCCTCTTTACTAGCATTTCACTGTTTATAATTTTATAGATCTATGTCCTTCATAATAAATGTATTTCTGGTGATTAAAATCTATAAATACACTATTGTCTGTTGGGACTTGGTGGGCCAAAGGGCCTGCTTCCAGGCTGTATAACTAAACTCAACTAAACACCAGCAGGCGCTGACATCTTTACACATTGTGAGTCTGAGAATTATTGCACACTTGGGGAATGAGGTAGGTTGCAGGAAAGTGGGGGGGAGGGGGGGGAGGAGAGGGATAATTCTCTGGCTTATTAAATTCATCATGCTTGTTAAATTCATCAGTTCAGGCATCAGTAGGAAAGGTGTCTTTCCAGCATCTGCTTGATGCTTACTGATAGCTGGAAGTTCTGTAGATTATCGGCTTTTCAATATCTATTATGCTTTGGACTTCCTTGAGACACTCAGTTTTACAACATGAAGTGCTGACAACAGAAGGGCTGGTGTGTGGATAGTGACGGGGTCACTGCCCTTGAGGCGAAAGGTAAGTACAGATTTGTACTTGAGTTACTGTGACTTAATATTTTTAATTATTTGATACTAATCAATCTATTTTAAATATATATTTTTAAAATACTTACCATTCAAGTTTTTGCAATAGTTTTAATGCATTTATCAGAGATGTATGAATATTGTTCATAAGATTGACAGGAGCATCCTGGAGGGTTGACCTGCCAGCTGAGGCTTATTTACCCAGGTGGTCATTCATTAATGCCTGACACTGGGATTTGGAGACTGAGGAAGATTCGGTCCTGAATCAAACACAATTTGGCCTGTTTAATGATTAGGGATTAAACAGAATAAGATTTGTTGCAAAAGTATTTTTAACCCAACTCTCATGTCATCATTATTTATAGAGTAACTTTGCCATTTGACAACAAGATGATCAATATTCATAGCAATGGAGTTAACATCAAATTCTCCAACAAGAAGCATTCCATTTCCCTCATCTGGAATGGTAACAATACATTATCGGTGAGATATTTTAAGTGCGATCTTCCTTCTTAGCAAGTAAAGTAAGTAATGACACCATGAATTATGTTTCGATTTGCTTTAATGGGATATAAACGATGGCTGCATGAAGTGGTGGTGGTTGTGTTCTCTGAAAATGGCCCCTATCGCAGTTTCTATAATGTGAAGCTGCACATCCGTCAAGAACTCAGAACAGAATCAAATATAATTCTCATGTTGATTTATTCACTCGTTTTCCATGTAAGTTCCAGTGGAGTGAATTCTACCCCATGTTTGTGAATTGTGTAAGTGTGAATCTCCACAACATGCAGCTCGCAGGTTTCTCTCAGAGGCAAATAAAGGTGAAATCACATTTCTCAAAAATGGTTCTGTGCAACCTCAGAAAAGTTGCCATTTTATCAGTGCCATAGAAATGTATTGCTTTAATTTGCACCCTATAGGAACAGATATTTCTTACATCTGAGCCAACACATTTCATATTACAATGCAAAATTATAAAAACAGGTACATTGTAATTTTGCATCAGTGTGCTTGGGAACAAAGTGCAGTTTTTCTGTGGAAAGAATGTCTGTTTCTCAAAGCTCACTCCAGTTGAAGCTGATTCCATATCTAAGCTTTCCAATCTAAGAGGTAGCAGACAGCTTTTCATGAGCAGGAGTTGTCCAATTGGTTCTTCAGGCCTGCTGAGCCATCCGATAAAATTATGGCTGATCTTCGACCACAGCACCACATTCCTCTAGACATTCTGATTTCTTGATTCCAACAATTTTCTAAAAATCTATTGACCTGTCTTGAATATACCCAGCGATTGAGGCTTTGCAATCCTCTTATGAGAGAATTCTTCACCTCCTGTGAAGAAATGTCTTCTCATCTTGTCCTGAATACCTGATTAATTATTTTGACATTTTGTTCACTCATACTAGACTCCTCAATCAGGGTAACATCATCCCTACATCAACCCTTTCAGATCCCTACATCAACCCTTTAAGTATTTTGTATGTTGCAATGTGGTCACCTGTCATCATTCTGAAGATTAGAGTGTACCAACCATTCTGTGGCTTAAATGAACTATCCCAGGAGTGAATCTGATGAACTTGGGGTGCAATGTTTCAGTCATGTGTAAAGATAGGTAGACAGATCTTTATTGCACAAAATGTACCAGGTGCAGCCTCACCAGGCTCTTAGATCAATACATCTCTGGTTTTGCATTCACGTATTCTTGCAATAGAGGTCAAATACTGTTTGGCTTGCGAATTGCAGGATGGACCTGCATGTTAACTTCACAATGACTTCAAAGTCTCCACATCAAGCAATCTGCAGCCAAGACCCCTATTCACACTTTTATCTCATCAAAATTGCCCCTCATGCTTTAACTTAAGTTCACCCCAAATCTCCTGTTCATGCCATGATGGACCTCGAGCCCTGCTTACCTATTGCTCCTGTTCACAGAGACCTCCATCAACTTGGTAATTATTTCATGTTGAGTCTCCTCCATTTTGTAACATCTTGTACTACAAGTGCTCAAATGCACACTTTTTAAATATGGTGAGAGTCACTGTCTCCAGCACCCACTTGGGTCGTGCATTCCAAACTAAAACCATTTATGGGTAAAAATAAAGTGCTTTGTCTAATTTTTCTACTTAAACGTTGTAGTAAACTACAAATTAATTATATAATTTTGCTGCCCCTTCAGTTTTGCTATTCACATCTGAAGACTATTGGTTACTCTTGCTATTAAATTCTCCCACCATCTACAGGTATCTCTTTCAACTCCTTCAATACTCCTCTCATATAAGAGTTGAACTTCCTATATTTGAATTTGCAGCTGACACTTGGTTGGCAATCACAATAGATTGTGCAGACAGGAAATTGCAGTCAAATAAGAGAGAGGGGTAAATTCAGTAATTAGAGTTCATAATTCTGAATGGAGGAGAGGGAAGAGGTGCATGAGGCAGGTGTTGCACCTCCTGCAGTTGCAGGGGAAGTGGCTGCGAGGGGGGAGTTGGGTGGTAATGGATGACTGACCCAAAGAGTTGAGGAGGGAGTCGTCTCCAAGAAAAGCAGAAAGAGGGTGTCCCCACATGTTAGGAACAGTGCCTCATATTGCGTGTGGGTAACTTACAACCCTGCAGTTTGAAGATTGAATTCTCCAATATTAAGTATACCCTCCCTGCCCTGTCTCCCCTTTCTGTGCTCCCCTCCCACCAGTGCACACCCATTTCTCCCACTATTCTGCCCCTCTTCCTACCACCCCCAGCACATCCCCTTTCAGCTGTATCCCTTCCTCTGACTTTACATTTCATGCCTCTTCTCTCCTTATCTGACATCATTTTGTCACATTTTACTCCACCCACTCTACCAATCAACCTCCCTTCACCTGTATTCATCTATCACTTGTCAGGATTTGGCTCACTCCCACCTCTCTTTCCCCACTACAGTAATCACTCAGAAGAAGGATTCCGACCCAAAACATCGCCTATCCGTTTCCTTCACAGTTGCTGCCTGACCCGCTGAGTTACAGCAGCACGTTGTGTTTGGCTCAAGATTCCTGTGTCTGCGGTTCCTTATGCCTCTAACTTATTCATTAAGTTAAATGTCAACTCATTCAAACCGCTGTCAATTTGCCTTAATCTCTGACTTGTCCTTATCGAGGACAACCCCTATGGTTACCCCAAAGGTGACATCCTTATGATTACCCCAAAGCATCAGACTTCTTTGTTTTTGGTGTTGGTTTATAATGTCTTTAAGAGATACCTCTGAGGTTATTCACTTTGGAAGTAAGAATAGAAAGGCAGATTATTATCTGAATGGTGTCAAGTTAGGAGGAGGGGGAGTTCAACGAGATCTGGGTGTCCTAGTGCATCAGTCAATGAAAGGAAGCATGCAGGTACAGCAGGCAGTGAAGAAAGCCAATGGAATGTTGGCCTTCATAACAAGAGGAGTTGAGTATAGGAGCAAAGAGGTCCTTCTACAGTTGTACCGGGCCCTGGTGAGACCGCACCTGGAGTACTGTGTGCAGTTTTGGTCTCCAAATTTGAGGAAGGATATTCTTGCTATGGAGGGCGTGCAGCGTAGGTTCACTAGGTTAATTCCCGGAATGGCGGGACTGTCGTATGTTGAAAGGCTGGAGCGATTGGGCTTGTATACACTGGAATTTAGAAGGATGAGGGGGGATCTTATTGAAACATATAAGATAATTAGGGGATTGGACACATTAGAGGCAGGAAACATGTTCCCAATGTTGGGGTAGTCCAGAACAAGGGGCCACAGTTTAAGAATAAGGGGTAGGCCATTTAGAACGGAGATGAGGAAGAACTTTTTCAGTCAGAGAGTGGTGGTGTGGAATTCTCTGCCTCAGAAGGCAGTGGAGGCCAGTTCGTTGGATGCTTTCAAGAGAGAGCTGGATAGAGCTCTTAAGGATAGCGGAGTGAGGGGGTATGGGGAGAAGGCAGGAATGGGGTACTGATTGAGAGTGATCAGCCATGATCGCATTGAATGGCGGTGCTGGCTCAAAGGGCTGAATGGCCTACTCCTGCACCTATTGTCTATTGTCTATTGTCTATACTGTCCATTTTCAATCTAAACATTTATGAGTTTGTTATTAAAAAAAATCATACGAATTACAGGATGTGTAAATGATCAGCAAAGAACAAATTTAGTTTTAGATTAATTGTTGGTGATGCAGTTGAGGTAATAATGTTTCTGTAAGAAAACTAAATTACCAAACTATGCAAATGATTCTGAGCATACATTTTTTTCTTCAGCTAACACTGCACCCGAGGTACAGTGGACATGTCTGTGGACTTTGTGGAAACCTTGAAGAGAATGGAAATGAAGATATGAGATTCAAACGGGGTAATTATAATATTTTAGTACATAAGTTAGCATCCATTTTTCTACTACATTTTGGCATTTTCCTCAAAGTGAAGTACAGAAATTGTAACTTTACATGAATATGGGAATTTTTAGTGCAAAAAATTAAACTGTCTATTGATTGAAATTAATTTCTTTCTGGGTGTACTCTGTCCAGTAAAATATTAAAATGTTCTTATTGCACATGAAAGCCCCATGATGAGACAGGGTGAACTGAATGATGAAATAAGCAGGTAGAAAGAACTAGGCAGTGTTATTGATAGAGAGAACATGGATACCTAGAAAATGGACTGCATTGTGCTGGCTTGGTCACGTCTATGCAATCCTAAGTCAAGGCACTCTGGGAGTGAAAGGAATGAGGGAGTATTTCTGGATAAGATCACTTCAATCTTGTATTTTAGAATAGACACTCCCTGATGGGATCTGCTTTACCCTATTAATGTTATCCCACTGCTATACACATACTCAGATATCAGTTGTCATGCATTGCACATTTGGAGCTTTACTGCACGTAAAGTGGAGCACCAAGGTCTGGCAAATAACTGCTGTTTGGAAAAATGCAAGGAATTCAACATCTACACACTATTTAAAGTGACACTCGACTTTCAATGGGCACTCCACAAAGTTGCTACAAATATCACTGAAGACTGTTCACTAATCTCTCAAAGTATAGACTGTGATCAAACTCGTGGCCAATCCATTTTGGTAATGTATCTACTGACAAAGCTATTTAGTAGTAAGTTCCCCAATGATCCCTCTGCCCACAAAAAGGAGGGCTGTAAGACCTATTCAGGTGGACTCCCTACTGTTCCTGACAGTTTATTAGATTTAAATAAACATCTTATTGCACATTTGCATGCTTGAACTCTTTGTTGGAGAACTGACTGCGGTGTGTGCAGGAGAATAGGGTATATGTGTGTGTATATTGGTGCATGGATCCTGCCCCATATGCATGGTATTATTTCTTGTATGGCTCCATTGTATTTCATTCACCAACATTTTAACGTTTCACTTTGAAAATCTTGGTGCTCATCCATGCCTTCTTCAGCTCACTGAGAAGGATTTGCCACAATTGTAACTCTAGCTGCATTTCAAAATGCAATGTCACTTTCTCACTCTTTTCTAGTGACTGCAACCTCTCTTCGTGGTGACTCTGTTACAGTTGGTAATTGTCCTGTCAGCATACCTCATCTTATGAATCACCAATCATTCCAGGTAAGTTTTGTATTTCTACAGGATTTCCTATTACTCAAATTATATTTCATTTAAATATAATTATAACCTAACTTCCAGCCAGGAATAATGCTTATTAATATGTACAGATGCAGACAATAATAAGTTAAATAATCAACAAATAAATCTCTTTTGTATATTAAGCTACTGATTTCTGTTCAATTTCTTATTTCTGTTAGAAGAATGTAATGAATAGGAGAATGCGCCATTCAATAAGGTCATATAAAATTAACTTTTAATCCTTATCCCTTGGTTCTCTTTATGTCCAAATATTGACATAATCTATGGCTAGGCAAACACTGCTCTCAAAGGTAGAAAGCTTAGAAAATTCAGAAATACTGAGAGAACAATTTTCTTCTCATCTCAGTCCTAGATGGCCAATCATTATGTTGTGAATGTGAGCTGAAGACTCTGAGGGATCAGAAGAGCCACAGAGTCTACGGAAGAAAAGTGGAAGTGGGATATCCTTGGTTGTTGAAGAATATTCAGAGTTAGGATAGGGCAAGAATGGGAAAGTTATGATAGATATGAAGCCTTCGACATACATAAAGTCTGGTGGAGCATAACAGCTGCAAAAGTCATAGAGTCATACAGCATGGAAACAGGCCCTTTGGCCCAATTTGCCATGCCAACAAAAATGCCCTGTCCATTCCAGTCCCACTTTCCCACGTTAAAGGCCTTGCTGAAATCCATACAGACAATATCAACAGCTTTGCCCTTATCGACCATTTTGGATACTTCTTCAAAGAACTAAATTAGATTCGTAAGAAATAATCTTCCACATAGAAAACCATGCTGCCTCTCTCTAATCAGCTCCTTGAATCCTCTCCAGTAACTAGCCCACCACAGATGTTAGGCTCACAGGTCTATAGGCTTTTCTTTGCAGCCCTTGTTATATAGAGCAACTACCTTAGCCATCCTCCAGTCATTGTGCCTAATGATGATTCATATATCTCAGCCAGTGCTCCTGGAATTTCTTCTATAGCCTCCCACAGTGTCCTCAGAGATACCTGATCAAGCTCGCCAGATTTATTTGCGACCATATGCCTATGGAAGTCCAGCACCTCCTCACCGTAATACAGACTGTCCTCAAGCCATCTCCATGGACTGTCCCACGTTTCTTAGTCTTCACGTCTTTCTCCACAGTAAAAACAGAGGAGAAACACTCATTGTGTACTTTGCCCATCTCCTGCAGCTCCACACAGAGATGACCACTTTGGTTTCTGAAGGGCCTTCTTCTTGCATTAGTTACCCTGAATTCCTTAAAGTACATAAAATTTATTTGGATTTGTCTTAATATTATCTGCCAGAGCTATCTCCTGACTACTTTTTGCCCTCTTGATTTCCTTCTTATGTATGCTTCTTAGTTCCCAAAACCCCTCCAGGGATACACTCGATCCCAGCTGCCTATATCTGTCCTTTGTCTTCTTTTTCTTGACCGGAGTCTTAATTTCCCTCATCATCCAAGCTTCCTTACTCCCACTCGCCTTGTCCTTTGGTCCACCAGGAACATGCATGGCCTGAACTCTTGTCATCACACTTAGGATAACAAATAGTGTGGTATGAAAAGAATGTGGTAGGTAAAAGGAATGAAAACCAAAATGTGTTATGGAAAAATGCCAAGGATAGCGAATTACTCCCTTTAAAAACCAAACTGGCAGTCTTGTGAAGTTGGAGCACTTTAACTCCCCCTCCCATTCCCAGTCTGACCTCTCTGTCATGGGCCTCCTCCAGTGCCATAGTGAGGCCCGCCGGAAATTGGAGGAGCAGCACCTCATATTTCGCCTGGGCAGTTTGCGGCCCGGTGGTATGAACGTCGACTTCTCCAACTTCAGATAGCTCCTCTGTCCCTCCCTTCCCCTCCTCCTTCCCAGATCTCCCTCTATCTTCCTGTCTCCACCTATATCCTTCCTTTGTCCCACCCCCGACATCAGTCTGAAGAAGGGTCTCGACCCTGAAACGTCACCCATTCCTTCTCTCCCGAGATGCTGCCTGACCTGCTGAGTTACTCCAGCATTTTGTGAATAAATCGATTTGTACCAGCATCTGCAGTTATTTTCTTATACTTGTGAAGTTGGAGGATGTATAAAATTCAGATTGCATTCTTTGTATCTGCCCATGGAAGTCGGGAATGGTTTAGCCATTGTCATTAAGGAAGAGATATGAATTATTTAAAGTAATAAACGTAGAATGTGGGTACATATTAACGTGGTGCCATTTTTAAAAATGAGCAAAATGTATTCCATGCTCTTAATAAAGTCTAAGGCACTTACTTTCATTTTCTAATGTTGTTTGTTTATGGACAGGGTTGGATGCTGACCAATAAGATACTGTTATTTAAAATGGTGGAAAGCGAACGCACTACAGGCTAGTAGGAAACCAAGTTCTGGAGCAACTCAGCAGGTCAGGCAGCATCTGTGGAGAGAAATGGAGACATTTTGGGTTGGGACCCTTCTTCTGATTTAATATTATTTGTCCATTGAATCAGATGAATAGAATAGAATAGTTCCTTTATTGTCATTGTAACATGAGCCATGTACAACGAAATTGTAAAATGTCAGCCAGTCAGTGCACCATTCAAACATTTCTAAAAGCTAACGATACATACAAGGTAAAATATTTTAAAAAAGATAAACAACTAAAATAAATATCATGAAAATAGCACGCATAAACACCCAACCCTACATCCTTCTGTCGATTTCACAGTCTCTTATTATGTATCGCCCCTGCGTTCCTTGGCGGCTACATTTAGTGCCTTTATAGCAGTGGGGTAAAAACTATTTTTAAGTCTGTTTGTCCTTGTCCTTGTAGATCTGTACCGTCTGCCTGACGGTAACAGTTCAAACAGGGAGTGTCCGGGGTGGGAAATGTCCTTTATAATACTCTGGGATTTTTTGATGCAGCGGGATTTTTTGATGAAGGGTCCGGATACAAAGTATCACCTGTCCATTTCCCTCTACGGGTGCTGAATGACCTGCTGAGCTCCTCCAACATTTTTTGTTGCTCAAGCTTCCAGCATCTGCAACCTCTTGGATCAGTTGGCCTGTAAGCCTGAGATCAATGGTATAAAATTGTTGTATAAGCTGTGAAGGATGGCAGAAATCAACACTGAGTGAGGCAAGGATTAATCAAAAGCAATTAGTGTGGATTTGTTAAGGGAATGTCATGTCCAGCTATTACATTGTTTGGGGCAATGTGTGTTGAGGAGGGTAGATCTATGTACAAGGTATGAGATAGCAGATTTATCAAGCCAGTGATGATCTTTCATCCAAGTGAAACTGGTTCAGTGATAGAAAACAGGGAGAAACAGACAAAAGGAATTTTACTTACTGGAGGTTTCCACAGAACTCAGTTCTAAGCCTCCAGATTTTTATGATATAAATAAATGGTACAGACTTTTCGGTGAATTTATTCTGGTGATTCAGAAATAGATGTATAGATTTCCAACTGAATGGATGGCACAGACAGCATGAAATGATATCATTTCGGATTCATCAAAATACTAGATATACTCAACAGATCTGTCAGTAGTTGTGAAGAAAAAAACGGTTAACATTTCAGCTTGATGTCTTTTCACTGGAATTTTCAGCAGATTGATGTTATTGTTAGATTATGAATTAAATCCTATTTTTTTAAAATTTCAATGAAAATACAATAAACTCTATTGTGTATCCCATTCTGCAAGCTGTACATTTAATCTCAAACTTACCATCTATTCTGTTTCACATTTGTAACCTGTTATCAGACATTATTTTTTTTTTAAATTAAAATTGTGATCCATTTCTTCCAAGCTTTCGAAGTTCAGCTACATAGATCTAACAATGAATAAAAGTGCTCTCCTTTGAAAGTGTAATGTCTTTCTTTAGGAAACTTCATCACTTGTTAAATATAATTACTTAAAATTCCAGCAAAAGGCAGGGCCTAATTTGAAATGTTTTTTAGAGTGGAAATCTGAATGCCCTGGGAATCAGATCTACGGTGATTTTGGTCAACTCTTATTCCAACTTGTATTGATCCAGATCTGCATGTTTAATAACTGTGTGATTTTACTGTTTATTGTTTTCCTTATTAGGCTTGCACAAAGATCTTCACAACACTTTATTCGTGTAGGAATGTTGAAACCTTCTATAGATTGTGTGCAATGGACACCAGTGCTTTTCCCAATAAAAATCAAAGTCACTGTCCGAGTATAAAAGAATTTGCACGACACTGCCAAATTCAGGAGGATTGGAGAAAGATCTCAGGATGTGGTATGATTTTCTCCATATTGAGAAAATAAATATATTTAAGCTTACAATTACCAAATTACCAAATATTTTCATTCAGAAATAGCACAGTGACAGTTGTGCCATTGTACTTTATAACAACGTGAAAATGTGAAATGCATGAATTTTATTTTTTAGAGAAACCTGAATGCCCTGGGAATCAGATCTACAGTGATTTTGGTCAACCATTTATTCCAACTTGTACTGATCCAGACCCTCAACAGAAAGATGCCCTTGAAAATACTTGTGAATGTCCAAAAGGTAACAACAATTTTGACTAAGATAGATTCTTTTTGTTGGACTTAGAGAATAAGTTGATGGGTAGCCAGCATGTCTCTCGAGAACTGCTAGTGCATCTGAATGTGCTTGTGCATCTGACCTTTCATTCAATTCTATGTTCAAATTGAAATTGGTTGGCTGAGTGACTGGATACATTTAATGTCTGGCCTTCCAGCTACTCACCAGCATCCATTTGAATAATGGTGGCAACCTTCATTTAAAAAGTAAGTTTTGGTAAGTTTTTTTGTATCTTTTCTTTATTTCATTGACTTATTTTCTGAATTCATTGACAACAGCCTTTTTAAAAATGTTAAGAAGTTTTTGGTCAGACTGATTGCAGGAGGTCACCAGTCACATCTTCACATCTCCACCCCTTTACACTTTCTACAGAGGTCACTCAATTCAGACCTCCTATGTTCACTCATCCCCTCCCACCCAAACCACCGCCACTCCAGGTAATTTCCCGTGCAACCGATTGGATATGTAACACTTGTCCCTATACCTCCTCTCTCACCTTCATCCAGGAGGCCCAGCAGTCGTTCCAGGTGAGGCAGAGGTTCACATGCACCTACCCTAACCTCATCTACTGCATCTCGTGTGATCAAGAATGTCCTAGTAAGTTCTTCAATTGTGAAAATCTTAAACTTAACCCTGTTCATAAAATGACTTAAGCAGGTGTTCTGTTCAACTTCAGACACTGTTCTTGATAACATACGACTTGACAACAAATGCATCAGAAAATCAGAGTGTCCTTGTGAATACAGTGGAACCGTTTATGATTCTGGAGACAAAAGGAACACTTCGTGTGAAACATGGTAACAGCTTCTAATTCGTCCTATTGTGGATCATTCATCCACTCTCATCAAATGCTTTACTAACAATAGTGGTCTTCTTCTCAGTGTTTGCAAAGGTGGACTATGGGAATGTTTTCATCATAATTGTTCCAGAAGTTGCAAAGTGGAAGAAGGAACACATATTACAACATTTGATGGAAAATACTATAATTTGAGAGGGGATTGCACATACATTGCACTTTCTGTAAGTGAGACATTTTGCTGCCACAGTGGTAGATGGTCACTCTGATATTAACCCTTGTTTAGTAAGCTTAAAGTTCTAAACTTTAATGTATATTTTTGTAGACTCTGCAGGAGGATCTCTGGAGAGTGACCATTGAGATGCGTGAATGTCACAAAGCAACTAAACATATTTGCTTACGGCGTATTATATTTTCCACATATCAGGTAGGAGTTTATGAATTGTTTTAGTACATTTTGTTATAAATGTAAATGATATTTGAAAACATTTTTTTTTTTATAGACCAAGTATGAATTCAATAATAATGGTGACGTTACATTTGATGGAGAAAATGTTGTACTTCCATTGAAAAGGGGTATGAACAAAATTAAAGAAAATTAAGTTTTCTATAATAAGAAGCTATAATTAAATTAAATGATAATTTTTAATTTCATAGATGGAACTATAATATTTAAACCATCTTCACGTTTCATTCAACTTGAAGCAACACACGGGTTGACAATGCAGATACAGATTTCTCCCATTATGCAGCTTTACGTTTCGCTGTTGGATGGTAATAAACGAAGTTTAGGAGGTAAGGCTAAATGACCTCTTAAGAGTGAACAAGATCTAAACTCCTCAAGTTGAAAAGAGGCCTTATGTCATATAATAGTAAGATTAAATGAGAACTTACCAGTTCGAAGTTTGATCTGTATTTTATGAGGAGTTACGATGAGGGATTACGTGAAGACCCCGTCCAGCACGCATGCGCGACATTCTTCAAAGCAGCGGTGTGGATTCACAGAAAAAACACAACGATTGAAATAAATATAGTAAAGAAAAAATAAGAATTTAATTACCAGTTGATCTGTATAATAGAGGGTGGGAGCGGAGGGCACGTAATCCCTCATCGTAACTCCTCATAAAATACAGATCAAACTTCGAACTGGTAAGTTCTCATTTAATCTTACTATTTTATTTCGGAGTCACGTGAGTGACTACGTGAAGACTTCAAAGCTCTGTGATTCCGAACCGTGTACCAGCTCATGCTTCACTCACTGTCTGAAGACTTTAGAGGGAGGAAGTATGTTATCACAATCAAAAAACCCGTTTGTGAACAAAAAAGGTTTATTAATGACAACAAAAAACAGAGAGCTCCCCAGGGCTTAAATTAAATATTATCTGCAGACTGTAGAATTCTGTCTGCAAATGTAGCAGGTTGCGCCAGCGGCTTATTATAAAACCTTTGGAAAGTTCTTTCCGAGGACCATCCTGCTCTGGTCAGAATATGGTCGATAGGCACGTCCATTCGACTAGCCGCCGACGTAGATGCAGCCCTGGTGGAGTGAGATTTGTAAACATTAGTATTCACTCCTGCGGACTTAAGCACCTGCTTGAGCCACCTTGAAATGGTTTGGCTCGTCACCTGACGATGAGGCTTCTTGTGGCTTATCCATAAGGCTTTTTCTCTCCCTCTTAATTTGTATGTTGTGTCTATGTAATTGGCGAGATGGGTCTTGGCACACAGCCGTGGGTCAGATGAATATGCCCAGAACTCCATGACTGGAGGCGTGGTACCTGGTCTAGTTTGTTTGACCAGTCCCTGAATATGAAATGTGAAACAGTCCAATGACTCTGTCATGCTGTCCAGCCTCAGAAGGTGGAGGGACTGTACCCTTTGAGCTGACACTAGTGCCATGAGCATGACTGATTTCAGTGTAAGTTGTTCCAGCGTGAGTGCCCTGGGCGGTGGCCATCCCCTAAGGTACGTCAGCACAATGCTGACATCCCAGATCTGAGTGTACCTTGGTCTGGGGGAATTGGTGTTAAAAATGCCCCTCATGGTTTTTACCACTAGTGGATGGGACCCCAAAGTCAGTTGTCCTGCTGCTGGAACCAAATAAGCTGACAACGCACTCCTGGCTGTATTTATGGCGCTGTAGCTGAGTCCTTCCCGATGTAATCCAACCAGGAACTCCACTACACTGGTGGCTGTCGCTGTAGTGTAGGTAGTTCCTGTTTTGGAGCAATACCGTTCCCATTTTCTTATGTTGGTCAGGTATTGTCTCCTGGTGGACTCCCGGTGGGATGCGGTCATCATGTTGATGGCGTCCTCAGACAGTCCCAGGCCCAGTAGAGGTCTTTTTAGAATCTGCAAGCCAGGAGATTGACTCTGTCATGGCACGGGTGACTAATGCCTGACACTGGGTGGATTAATAATTCCGGACTGCTGGGGAATTCCAGCGGTGTTTCGACAGCCATGTCGAGGGCCGCTGGGAACCATGGCTGTGTAGGCCAGTCGGGTGTTATCAAGATTCCTGAAGCGGAATCCAATTGAATCTTGCGTAATACCCGACTGATGAGGCAGAAGGGAGGAAAAGCATAAAAGAACATTTTCCCCCAATGCAGCGTGAATGCATCAACTGCTGCTGCCTCAGGGTCTGGTTCCCAAGCGACATACGTTGGTACTTGGTGATTCAGCCTGGATGCAAATAGGTCGATATCTGGTGTGCCATATTGCTTTGTAATTTCGGCAAATACTTTGGGATTTAACATCCATTCGATGTTATCGTTAAATTTGCGTGACCTGGTGTCTGCCACTGTATTTTGCTTACCTGGTAGGTAAGTTGCTGATAACCAAGTATGTCTTTCGACACACCATTGCCAGATTAGGTTGACCAATTTGTCACACGATATCGACTTTACACCACCCATGTGGTTGATATAAGCCACCACCGTGGTATTATCTAATTGCAACCGGACATGTGCATGATGCGTATTAGATGAATATGCTTTTAAACCATAAAACGCACCCAACATTTCTAAATAGTTGATACCCCGTGTCTGTAGGCAAGATGATTCAGAATTAGTCCATCTGCCCCCTGTGCTGGATTGCATGTTAGTTGCTCCCCAGCCCAAAGCACTGGCATCCGTTTGAATGCTTAATACTGGGTTGGTGATTATTATGGGACTGGAACTGAGCCTAATGTTCCTTGTCCACCATTGTAACTCTGGAATGGATTCAGCAGTTAAATACATAGCTCGGTCAAAGTGACTTGAGTTTTGCTTTAGTGCGTGCACTTTTGCTCTTTGTAAATTTTGGTAGTGCAAAGGCCCAAATTGTACAGCTGGAAAAGCTGCTACCATTTTACCAATAACTCTAGCTACCTGCCGTATGGTTGGCTGACGTTTATCCATTAGTTCGTGGCATGATAGTGCCAATTCTGATGCTTTCCCCTTCGGCAGAGTTACAAACATGCGAACAGTATCAATCGTAAATCCAAGATAGTCCATGGTAGTGGACGGTGTAAAATTGGATTTATCTGGATGTATGACAAACCCCAAAGTTTCAAACAAACGTTTGGTGGCTGCTACTGCCAAAATAGCTGTCTCCAAGGTTTTCCCTACTATTAAAATGTCGTCTAAGTACGCCATGACTATATGCTTTTGTTTCCTCAATAATGCCAAGGCGGGTTTTAAGATTTTAGTGAACAACCTTGGAGCGGAGGTTAGTCCATTTGGTAAGGCTTTAAATTGCCATAGCTGTTTCATCCAGATAAACTTTAAGTATTTACGATGCTCCTTGTGTATGGGTACTGAGTAGTAGGCATCTTTTAAATCAATGCCTGCTAGAAAGTACCCTCTAGAAATCAAAAGTCTGGCGGTTTCAAAAGTTTCCATCTTGAAATGTGTATAGTTAACTGACTCGTTTAACGTAGTTGTCAATGATGATGCGACATCCACCATCTTTTTTAGTTTTAGTGAAAATATTAGACACAAATTCCAAAGGTTCATGTTTTGTTCTTTCAATGACACCTTTTGCTAGTAGCCTCACAAGTTCAGCTTGACCCTCTTGTTTCTCTTTGACTGAGAGGGTGAATACCCTTTGGGGTATATGCTGAACTGGCGGAATGTTTTTATGAACGAAGTCAATTTTATAGCCATGAATGCAGCTTAGTATGTACTTGTCATTAGTGATGGTTTCCCATGCATCCAAAAACCAGTGCAATCTCCCCCCTGATAGTATAGAGCCCGTACTGCTCATATGCTGAGAGGAACCAGACCCACCTACCTCCATGGTTACTGGTGCTACTTCTGCCTCTTCGCTGGACGATGAGGTGTCTGCTGGGCTGTAGAGGCCTGCTGTTGGCGTTGATGTTGTTGGGGGTGGCGCATTTTCCATGGGGTCCGCTCTGGGCCCGGGCCTAAAAAAGGCTTACGGGGAATGGTTGCGGGCCCCGAGCTTTCACCAGTCCCATATGGTGGTCGACGACTGGTGGACGCCGTGGGGTACTGCCGCCTGGGTTTGTTGGGTCTGCTCGGTCCCAAACCTGCCCTCACGAGACCAAAGGTCTTGGACTCTTCCTCTAGGTCTTTCACCTTTTTTGGAAGGTCCTTTCCAAAAAGCAGAATTGGAGGTTCTGAACCCGGTGTTTTGCAAAGTCCCGCAAACTTAGGGTTGAGGGCAGGCTTGATGATTTCCTTGCGTAAATTATTTATCTCATATTGAGTGGTGCACAGCAGAGCTAATGTATCTTGCTGATTTGTGGAGATGTCCACACCATCAATGGACCGAGCATATGATGTCATCCCTGCAGTCAGGAGTTTAAGGATTTTCTGGAGCTTCAACTCCAGGTTCCTGATGTTCTGCCCCCAAATTTGGCTGTTTACAGCTGGTACATTCAATGATGTACAATTTTCTGGGGCTGTATATAGTTCAAGGGCCTCATTGACCACCCGTTCTTGTAGGGGTTTTGAGGACAGGTGGTCAATGCTGGCTGCAAGTTTTGGCTCTAAAAGCCGACCCGCTTGTGGAATGACCACGTAGCGGTTGACCACACCCAGCAGCTCTTCCTGATCCTGTACACCCTGCGTACTCCGGAGATCTTCAGCCAACAACCCCTCTTGTTGACCAGCCCAGACCTGGTCGCCAATGCTGCCTTCAAAAGAAGGTGAGGCAATGGCCAGTGCCGTAAAGGGCACTGCGGGAGTGCCTGAGCTCCCTTGGCGAGTCTGCTGCTGCTCTCTCAGCAGATCTTGCTGGAGCATTTGCTCCATAAGCCGTTCCATTCGGCTTAGGCGGCTGCCAGTGCCGCTCTCGAGCGGTGTGGCATCTTCATCCGAATCGTCGGATACTACCGCCCGGTTCTGGCTGTAGGTACCTCCAGCTCGCTGCTCAGGCTGCACTAGCGGTGCTGGGCTCGGCTCGGTAGCTATTCCTGCCGCCTCTTGCCCTCCCTCCAAAGAACGTTCCTCAACGGAAGACGAACGGGGGCGAGCTGCAGATTTCTTCCCTCTGGTCTTGCTCATTTTACTGGAAATAAAGCAGACCACAGAGAAAATACTCACGGCCACGGTAACTTACCTGTCGGCCCGACTTTTCAATTTGTAGCGGGAGCACCTTGAACTCCCGTTCGTCGCGGGTGCACTGCATGAACGCTAATGTCGCGCATGCGTGCTGGACGGGGTCTTCACGTAGTCACTCACGTGACTCCGAAATAAAACCCCAATTAATCAGAACAGCCACTGAAAATCAAATTGACATCGTTTTTACTTCAAAACAATAAATCACAACGTACCCATTTCCCCACAGTGAACTGCAGCGATTCATAGTGATTGTCAAGATTTTGTCCCGTAGTATGCAAGGAAGTTTGCCAAAACTGAAGGATCACATTGGCGTTGCAGCAACAAACTTGCTGTTTAAAAGGTTGCTAAGGCATTGAGGGCAATGTAACCTTTAGTGTGTGTGGCCATCTTCCTTGCAATGAATTTCAATGGCATGGGTGACTCCATATTATTATGAGCTGCAGAAAGATCAACTAAACAAAAAGTTGAAGTGGTATTTTAGAGATGTGTTATTAATCGCATTGAAATAACAAAACAATAATGGAGCACTGGTTAACTTCAACAGAAAAAAAGAGATGACGTAAAGATATGCATTAAATAATCAATGTGATAACATGTTTGAAGTTGTATTTTGTTTAGTGTCTGAGGAATCATTTCTGTATAGCAGTTCATATTTTATGATGTTTCTCAATTATAACAACTGCTCAATCAAATTAAGTAAATTCATTTCCCAAAAGTTTTTCTATTTTTTGCATTCTAGGCTTGTGTGGCAATTTAAATGGCAAGGCTATCGATGACTTCACCTCTGTACAGAATGTGGTGGAACAATCACATGTTATTTTTGCTCATTCATGGGCTGCTGACGTTAAATGCAACCCTCCTGAAAAGGAAATTCCAACTTGTGTCAGTTCAGAAAATGGTAATGTACTGTTTCCACATCAATATTTTGCTGCAATAAGTGTTTAGTCTGATGCAGTATATTCTTGATGTGGATCACTTTGATGGCCATAGTTAATTTCAGCACACAAAAAGTGGATTGTTTGGGAAACGGGAGAAACCAAAGATGTCTGAAATATAATGCAATGATAGTACTTAAAATCTAAGTTAAACATGAAAGGTTAGACAGATTGTTTTCCTCAGGACAGAAATATCAAATACTAGAGGGCACAGCTTTTACATGAGAGGGACAAAGTTTAAAGGAGATGCACAGTTTTTTTACATGGAGAGTGATGAGTGCCTGAATGTGGTGCTAGGGGTGATGGTGGAGGCAGCTATGATAGTGGCATTTAAGAGTCTTTAGGATAGGCACATGGCTATGCAGGAAGCGGAGGGATATGAATGATGCGTAGGCAGATAAGAATTGGTCTTGGTGTCATTTTTGGCACAGAAATGCGGGCCGATGGGTCTGTTCCTGTGCTGTACTGCTCTATGTCTCAGGTCTGCACAGTTTTCAATGACGGAACATTTCTGTCAAGCTTCCTCTTCCAAAGCTGAAGAAGGGTCTCAACCCAAAATGTCCCCCATTCCTTCGCTCCAGAGATGCTGCCTGTCCCACGGAGTTACTCCAGCATTTTGTGTCCATCGTCAGTGTGCCTCTTTCAACAGATCTCCACAGTCCATGCAGAGGCCTCGGTTCAGACCCACCCACCCACTCTACTCCAACATGCTTTAGGATGCTCACTTCTCAACTGGATGCCACATTGATCAATCAGATGTAATTTCAAGCAGGCAATTGCCAGTCCACAGCTGAGCGCAAATAGTGTTGCTGCTGCACAGCTCCAAAAACCTGGATTTGATTCTGAACCAACGTTCTAGCAACATCATGCAACTCCATTGATCCAGCACAGTTTATTTCACTATATCTTTATTAAATTAAGTTTGATTCTAATATCTGAATTCAAGATATTCACAGACTACATTCAATCATACCTTATCCGACTTCTTTTGTAGAATTCTATGCAAAGGAACGTTGTGCTCTGCTGAAAACAAATGGTGTTTTTGCTCAATGCCATTCCACAGTGGATTACATTCAATATTATCAGGTAAGGACAAGCATTATGTAAATATGTACAAATAGAAACTTTTCCTGCCTTAAGTAAAGTGAAAAGTCACATTTGAACTCAGCAACAAAAATATAAGAGACAAGTTAAACAGACCATAACCTGTCCTATTGTCCCATCCCTAATCTCTTAAATTACCTTGCAAGGATGGTTAACCACTCTCTTGCCGATGATTCTCATTGCATGGCAGTTCTGTGCATGAGTGTTAATTGCCACATCAGCCCATGCTGGTAAATGCCAATGACCTGCAAGTATCTCCACTTCTGATGTTAAGATGGAAGGTCATCGATGAAACGGCTGAAGATGGTTGGGCCTAGGGTGCTGTCTCGATGAAACGTGTAATGACATTCTGAAGCTGGGATGACTGACCAGTCATCTGCCTTTTTGTGAGGCATCTTGCAAATTGGATTGGATGGCGACCGGCTCTTCTAACAAACTTGGATGAGATGTGGTCTCAAAAATCATGTTTTGACTGCTCGTTAAATAAGATCCCATTTCGTTTTAAAATAAACGGGTCCTTTTCGGAATGGCAGGCAGTGACTAGTGCGGTACCGCAAGGCTCAGTGATGGGACCCCAGTTATTTACAGTGTATATTAATGATTTGGACGAGGGAATTGAATGCAACATCTCTAAGTTTGCGGATGACATGAAGCTGGGTGGCAGTGTTAGCTGCGAGGAGGATGTTAGGAGGCTGCAGAGTGACTTGGATAGATTAGGCGAGTGGGCAAATGCATGGCAGATGCAATATAATGTGGATAAATGTGAGGTTATCCACTTTGGCGGCAAGAACAGGAAAGCAGAGTATTACCTGAATGGTGACCGATTGGGAGAAGGGGAGATGCAACGTGACCTGGGTGTCATGGTGCACCAGTCATTGAAAGCAAGCATGCAGGTGCAGCAGGCAGTGAAGAAAGCGAATGGTATGTTGGCATTCATAGCAAGAGGATTTGAGTTTAGGAGCAGGGAGGTTCTGCTGCAGTTGTACAGGGCCTTGGTGAGACCGCACCTGGAGTATTGTGTGCAGTTTTGGTCTCCTAACCTGAGGAAAGACGTTCTTGCCTTAGAGGGAGTACAGAGAAGGTTCACCAGATTAATCCCTGGGATGGCGGGACTTGCATATGAGGAAAGACTGGATAGACTGGGCTTGTGCTCGCTGGAATTTAGAAGACTGAGGGGGGATCTTATAGAAACATATAAAATTCTTAAGGGGTTGGAGAGGCTAGTTGCGGGAAGATTGTTCCCGATGTTGGGGGAGTCCAGAACCAGGGGTCACAGCTTAAGGATAAGGGGGAAGTCTTTTAGGACCGAGATGAGAAAGTTTTCTTCACACAGAGAGTGGTGAGTCTGTGGAATTCTCTGCCACAGAAGGTAGTTGAGGCCAGTTCATTGGCTATATTTAAGAGGGAGTTAGATGTGGCCCTTTTTGCTAACGGGATCAGGGGGTATGGAGAGAAGGCAGGTACAGGCTACTGAGCTGAATGATCAGCCATGATCATATTGAATGGCGGTGCAGACTCGAAGGGCCGAATGGCCTACTCCTGCACGTATTTTCTATGTTTCTATGTTTCTAATGGCTTGTGTTTTCTTGTTGTCATCTCTAGATTCCAGTGTACATGAATTTAATAATGGTAAATGAACAAGTGATTATTATATTTGCATTTTTTTACAGATGTGCAAGATTTCCATATGCAACTGTGAGAATCTTGATCATTGCATCTGTGCTGCACTGGGGGCTTATGTTCATGCATGTGCTGCAAGAGGTGTCATACTGACGCGTTGGAGTGGAACAATTTGCAGTAAGTTGAGGTCTTTGAATTTCTATGAAATTCATCTCCTTTTCTGCTAACAAAAAGCAGTTTATGACATTGAATAAAACTTACAGTCTATTGATACGTGGAGATACGTAGTACCATGTGAACATTGTTTCTATTGTGATTTTTTTTTCCTTTCTCGTATCCGATTGTTTGGAGCATCCAGTGATTCAGCATCAATCTCACTCATAAGTGCACCAACTCATCATTATGGGCAGCGTTGGTATTTGCTGTCACACAAGGCTGGCCATACTTTAGTGGGATTGCAGCAGGAGTTAAAGCCAGAGCTGTGGTCGGGGTTGTGATCAGCAACTCTGGGAATCAAAATCATGGGCAGGTTTGCAGCCTGAGTGAGGATCTGGAGTGTGTATCAAGGTCCAGTGCTTGTAGATGTCCGTTTATGTTTCCATTGTCAAAAAACTCCAGATCCTGACTTCAGACATTGACACAAAACACCCTCCCAGCTGAAACTCATGAGGTTCTGTTTCTTGTGGCCCCTTAAACTTACCTGGGCTAAGTTTTCCGCTCCCTTTAAACTCCCTCAGAACACTGAAAATTATGGTGTAACTTGTTGAAAGAAGTGAAATAATAGTGTTTTCTGGCAACAGGCATAACATCAAATTGTTCAAAATGTTTCCTTGTCCAGCACCACCAAATGTCAACAGGTGCGAGGGTAACGGACTTTTATTATGCCAGGGATTTTTCATCTCAAACTTGGTCAAATGCAGCCTTGACTCAAGTTCACCTCCATAACTTTGCTGGCAATAGAAAGTAAACCGATTGACAGTACTTGGATAAAATTGATTTGGTTTAATTTTTGTGGACAGGGCATACCCTGAACATGCTTCCTCATTATCAGAAAGATCCACTGTCAAAGACGTGTTTGAACAGCCAGGAATGGTGTCAGTACGACACTGATCTTCTGTGTCAATTGTCACCTAGTTCACTAGGCACTTTTTGGATATTTTGTAGAGTGAAGAAAATCAGCTGAAATCTGGCATTGGTGGCCAGTTATACCTGTCCTGTTCGAGGTGGATTTTCCGACATGACACTTCTTTCTGAAGATAATTATGAGTGCTCCATATGTGGCTTTCATTGGTTCTCAGCCCTACTCTGATTTTTGTTTGCAGATACAACCTGTGAGAACAACCAAATTTTTGACAATGAAATGACAACCTGTAACCGGAACTGCAAATTATTAACAAAAACTGATTTCACCTGTGACGTGAAGGATACTCCAGTTTATGGCTGTGGCTGCCCAGAGGGCAAGTACATGAATGAAAATGGAGCCTGTGTTAATGCTGAAGACTGCTCCTGTTACTACAAGGGGATTTATATTCAACCTGGAGAGAAAGTTGATGATTGGTAAACATACCTATTAAAGTTAATTAAAATGTGACCATGAACCAGATGAAACTAGATCCTTAACTCCTTTTTTGTCATTTCAGCTATTGTCAAGGGGGATCAATTGGTTGCAATTTAGTTACTGACGCCACAACTACACCCACAGGTAAAATTAGTATCTTGTCATGTTGTCATAAGCAGAGGCCTGCATCGAAATCTCCCTGAAATAATTCTCTGTTTTTGTTTAATTCATTAGTATGCACAGGGGGAAAGGAACTTGTTCATTGTTCCCCAAATGGAAATCAGACTCACTGTGGAAAGAAATGCAGTAACCTGGCAATACCCTGTGTAAGTGATGTCCAATATAACAAGCTGTTCAAATTATACATTGCATACCACATAAAGAACTGAACCATAATACAAAATAGCCTATCTCAATTGTAACAAAAAACATAATTAGACATGCCATTCAAATCAAGGGATTACAGTAAGATATTGGTCACATTACTGTAATAATAATTCAGAGGCTTGGAATAATGATCAAAGGCAGAGGCAGAACAAGAAGCTAATATCAGTATTGGAGACCATGAATTGTTACAAAATTTGGTCAATAGGCCATTAAAAGAAAGAAATCAAATGTACTTGCCTAATGTATCCTCCATGTGATTCCTGGCCCACAGAAATATGGTGATTCAGAACATGGCTCTTACAAGCCTACCTCAGTCAGTCCAATGCTGGCTTTGTTATTGATTCTCATGTCCTGAAAATGATCAGTAATAAAATAAACAAGATGAAATATATTTTGAACTGCGAGTAAAGATATTAATAGTTTAGAAACACTCCAAAGACCCAACATAAGGTATTTAATCTGAACTGGTACATTTATCCCACAGATGGGACCCAACTTTTGGAGTATTTACAGCCTTTTGTGTTTTTGATTAAAAAAACTCCAGCAGTTGCCATTTTTAAATCAGCTATGATGAAATTCCATAGCTTAACCGTTCTCTTAGTAAAGAAGATTCTCCCTATGAAGTATAAACGTTGATAGATGAGGAGACCACAAATGGACATAATATTCCAAATGTAATCTCATCAAGGCCCTGCATTATTCAAGCAAATTATACTTATTCCTCTACTTATGTGTTCTTGCTATTAAAACCAGCATACTATTTGCTTTAACTGCTTACCTTCTTTGACTGATGTTTTAAGAATAGCCCAGACTTGTTGAATCTCAATACTTCTTAATCTTGCACTATTTAAATAATACAATGTGCTTTTGTTTTCCCTACATGATATAGCACGTGCCATATATCTAATTCCCGCTCACTCAGTCTGTCTAAGTCACCCTGATACATTAAGGATCCCCCTCACAATTCACAATCCAACCCAGCTTAATGTCATTGGCAAACTTCAAAATATTTAATTTTATTTCCTCAATCAAATTATTTATGAATAGCAGACGTCCAAGTATTCATGTTGGATCCTTCACAATACCACCTGCCACCCCAAAAAGTGTTTATTTATTCCAAATTTTTTTTCCAATCCGTCACTTCTAAATACCTCAATTTTGCACTCTAACCTTTCGTGTTGGACTTTTATAAAACCTTTGAAAATGCAATCACTTTACATCCACTGCCAGTTACATCCACCTTACCAGTTATATTTAAAAAAAACTCTATAGATTTGTAAAACACTATTTCCTTCATAGAAATCCATGTTGACAATGTCTAATCTTGTTCATATTTTCCTTGTTTCCTATTACCTTATCCTCTGTAATGGGCTCTAGAAATTTCCCTTCTATTCATGATCAGGTAACAGGTCTGCCCTTTCTTTTGTTTTCTCTCTCCCCTTTTTAAATGGCAGGATTACATTTGCTATCCTCCAATCTGCAGAAACGATTCCATGATTTGTAGAATTTTTGAAAATGCAACCAATGTATCCATTATTTCCATAACCATCTTTTTTCGTTTTTGGCAAAGCACTTTACCAGGTCCTAGCGATTTATTAGCTTTAGTGCCACTAATTTCCCCAATTGTATTTTCTTACTATTGCTAATTTTTGTGTTCTTTAGCTTCTGGATTTCTTAACCATTCTGGAAAATTACCAGTATTCCCTTATGTGGCACAGAGTCAATGCATTTGTTTCATTGCTCTGCTTTCTTCTCATTCCCGGCAATGAGTCTTCCACTTCTGGGCAATAAATTAAGTGCTGGAAACTCAATGGGTCACGCAGCTTCCATGGAAGTATATGGACAGACGATGTTTTGGGTTGTAGTCCTTCTTCAAATTCATTTCTAAGCGTTGGGGAGCTACAGTGAAATTATTTCATTTTTATCATTTTATCATAGAGCTCTTTTATATTTTTTGACATCATTACAAAAAAAATTGCAGAAATCATTTTAATTTTTCTTTTGCACAACAGACAAACGAATGTGTGCCTGGATGTGTTTGTCCTGAAGGTAAAGCTGAAGATGACAGTGGAAGCTGTGTTTTGACTGAAAATTGCCCTTGTTTATATGCAGGAAGTAGTTATGCCAAAGGAAAAGAAATTCAACTTGATTGCAGCCAGTGGTGAGGCCCAGCAAATGTAAAACTGATAAATCTGAAATATTAAAAAGTGTTTGATATTATGGCCAAGTTTCACTGTTCTTTATATCGCAGCAAATGCCAGGGTGGTTCATGGACCTGCACTGATAGGCCATGCACAAAGACCTGTCAAGTTTATGGTGAAGGTCATTACATAACATTTGATGATTTTCGATTCACATTCGAGGGTAATTGTGAATATATATTTGTTCAGGTAAATTGCAATTACCAAGTATTTAACCTACTTTTAAGAGAAAATGACATATGTGCATGTAATCGGATTAACGTTAAACAAAGATTTAAACAAATATAACAATACTCTTTACCAATAAATAAATGGCAACATAGCTCATTTAAGTTCCTCTTCAACCTGGCTATATAATTAATTACATTAATGAGTTACGAGTAAAATTGTTTTGTGCATTTTTCTCACTATATTGATATGTAGATTGGTTTTGATTACTAAACTGTTTACAGGAATATAAACTGCACTCCATTAATTTATTTCAAACAATCTTTTATTCAGGACCATTGCAACGGAAAACGTGGTACATTTCAAGTGCTCATAGAAAATGTTCCTTGCTGTGAAAATGGAGTGACATGTTCAAGAAATATTAAGATTATTTTTGAGGTATATCTACTAATTTACAATTGTTACCTACCTATGTTCAATGGTTCAATGGCGCCTTTATTGTCACATTTGTTAAGTGCTAACACTGAAATTATTTTGCATACAAACAGTCCAGTAGAATATTACCGTACACTCTTGATCCACGATTAGCAAGTTTACAGAAATAGTATTGTGAACCCGCATGCAAGAGGCACCATGCTCTAGTTCTTATGAACAGTGCCTACACCAGGCAAGTCCCAAGCTGTTGTGAGCCTCCTGCCATCTCCTTCCTTGGACGCCATGTCCCTCTCCTCGCCCGTCCACCTTTGCTCCCTGGGGGTACCTCCCACAGCCAATCACAAGGGCTTGGTAGGCCAGATCCCGGTTCCCTCTCCCCTCTCCCCTCCTATCAGCCTCGCTCCTTGCCTGTCGCGTTCATCGTCGTTGAGTCCATCTGTTTCTGTTGCTACTTTCGAAAACAACAAACATAAATCAGTACAGCACAAGAACAGGCCCTTTGGCCCACAATGTCTGTGCAAAACATGATCCCAAGGTAAACTACTCTCCTCTGCTCTGCATGTGATTCATATCCCTCTGTTCTTGCATTTCCATAGAATTTTCTAAAAACGTCCTAAATGCCACTATTATATGTGCCTTCACCATCACAATTGGCAAGCGTGTTCTAGGCACCCATCACATAGTGTCAAAAAACATGCCTCACACATCTCCTTTAAACTTTGTTCCCCTCAACTTAAAGCCATGACCTCTAGTCCTTGACATTTCCATTCTGTGAAAAAAGGTTCTGACTGTTTACCCTACCTAAACCTCTATATATTTATTTTATATACTTCTATCAGGATGTTTCCTCCACCTCCAATGTTCCATAGAAAAAAATCAAGTTTTCCAACCTCTAGACAATAGACAATAGACAATAGACAATAGGTGCAGGAGTAGGCCATTCGGCCCTGCGAACCAGCACCACCATTCAATGTGATCAAGGCTGATCATTCTCAATCAGTACCCCGTTCCTGCCTTCTCCCCATACCCCCCTGACTCCGCTATCCTTAAAAGCTCTATCTAGCTCTCTCTTGAATGCATTCAGAGAACTGGCCTCCACTGCCTTCTGACGCAGGGAATTCCATATATATCTAATATCTTTTAATCCACAGGGCATTCTGGTAAACCTTCTCTGCACCCTCTGCAAAGCTTCCTCATCCTTCCTGTAGTGGAGCAAGCAGAACCACACATAATACTCCAACATCCTAAAGAACCACAACATGATGCCATGACTCTTATACTCCTTTCTCTGATCTATTAACGCAAACATGACAAAAGTTGTCAAAATGCAGATTTTTGGGTCTGAACATTGATGATCAAATTGATTATTAAGCATTAATTTGCCAGACTTTATTTGCCTTTAGGGAGAAGAAATACTTTTGGAAGATGGGAAAGTAAAAGTGTCCGGTGAAAATACTAATTCAAGTTGCACAGTTGATTCTTATTCACTTCACACTGTTGGGCTTTATTTAAGCCTGACATTCTCCAATGAAATCACTGTGATTTGGGACAAACACACAAGGTTCTCAGTCACACTTGATCAACGCTGGAAGGTGGGTGAAGTTTTGACTTTAAGCATTTTCTCTTGTGTGTGAATCTTTTTCCTCAACCCAGACAAATGGAAGCTGAGATGATACTGAAGCGTATAATATGAAGATCTATCAGACAAGTTGTCCGCAATGTGATGCCCAGGTGAAAAATGCTTGATTAGATGAGGCTATTTAGGACCAAAATAAAAGCGTTATTCTCTGAACCAAAACAGAGATATTGGCAGAGTAGAAAGCTATCATATTGATGGAATAACAGCAAATATGCATCAATAGTGGATCAAATTGTATATGGAAAAGGAATGAAATATGACCAATCGAGTAATATAACCTCAGGGATCTAACCCAACGAGAAAAATAAAATCTTAATTTTCCTCATCATTCCTCAATGCCCTATGAATTTCACTCAGATTTCCAGGGCCATCAATGGAAAAATAATACCTCTGGAGAGATTTCAGATGGGTTAGCCATGGATTAACATTTATGAGTGGCAAATGCCCACAACTCCTCACATAATGGCTGAGCCAGTTGCAAAGAGTTCATGGAGATGGCCTACAACGATGTCTTGACCCTAACCACCTCTGTAATGGTGTGTGCTGTATGGATTTTTTTGTTATGTACTTTGCCTACTTTGTAGCCACTGTTCAGAACAGTTGAGCCCTTGGATAGGGCATAGAGTTGAGCATGATTAAGGATACATGGACCCAAGGGTTGGAGAATTCTAAACACTTGCTCCTCTCTGCGTGCAGACATTTCTACTCAACTCAATCATACAGTGGCTGGACCTTTTCCTGTGACAGTGGTCCATCAGCCCAACATTCAAACAACAACATTTAGTCTGTCAAGCTCCACAACAATTTTCAATGATATTGCCTCCCATTCTTCTAAACTTCAGATAATATGATGATATTTTACCCACTCTGTCTCCAGGAATAAGACTAGAGAATACCCTTCCACTCTGACATGGATTTCTTTCCTTAGGGTAGCTGATCACTGCTCCTTATGTGCTTTCACTAAAGTTCCGCATTCCAGCAAGGCATCCTTGTGCTCCCACATGTTGATGAGGGAAACATAACCATAAAATGAGATTTAACTAAGGAGCTGAATTGGCAGTGAAAGCACTGAAAAATGGCATGATCAAAGCATTCTGTTTTATCCTCCAGTTTTCAAGTTTACTTACCTAAAGATCTTGCCCAGTGGCACAGCTGTAGAGGTGTTGCCACACAGCGCCAGAGACCCAGGTTCAATCCTGACTATGGGTGCACTCTGTGCAGAATTTGTACATTTGTTTTCCCTGTGACTGCATGGGTGCTCTAGTTTCCTCCCACATCCCAAAGATGTGCAGGTTTGCAGGTTAATTGGCTTCTGTAAATTGCCCCAACTGTGCAAGATACAAAAGTGGGATAACATAGATTGAAAGCATGGGTGATCGTATGGTCAGCATGAACTTGGTGGGCCAAAGGGCTGTGTATCTCAAACTAAAAAGGTGCTGGAGTGGAGTTGCTGTGGCATTAGTGACATCATATAAACATGATACCAAACAATGAGGCTAGCAGTTCTGTATTCCAGCCCACCCCTGTGCTGCCAACCACTTTCATACATGTTGTTGTTAATGAGAATTTAGAATTGCAGAAACGTACAGTGCAAAAACGTGTCTATTTGGCCCACTTTACCCATGCTCACCATTATGCCCATTTATGCTGATCCTATTCGTATCCCTCTATGATTTTCCTGACCAAGTACCAGTCTAAATGTCTTTTAAACGTAGTAATTCTATCTGCTTCCACTCCCTGTATTGGCAGCTCATTACAGATATTCACCAGTCTTTATGTCAAAAACGCACTCCTCAGATCGCCGTAGACATCCCTAGAATCAGATAAAACGATTCTATCTACCTGATCTATGTTCCTCAATTTTATAATCCTCCACAAGTTCACCCCTGAGCCTCCAATGTTCCAGGAAGAATAAACCCATCTTACTCAATAGTTCCTTATAACTACAGCATTCCATTCCAGGCAATATCCTGGTAAAAATCTGCACTCTCTACATTATCACATCCTTCCTGGAGCTTGGAGACCAAAACTGTCTGGTCTGACCAATGTTTCGTACACCTGTAATATGACACCCCAACTATTATTCTCAATGCTCTCAACTATTATACTCAATTGAACTTCTTCTCTATTCTTTTTCCCTAAACCAGTAATGCTTTGGACAAGTTCTGACATGTCAGCCGAGGTGAACTGATATATTTATGTATCCAATGTAGGTGTAAAAATAACATGATCAAATGTGATAACAGAAAAAGGGTGACATTTGCAGGCTGAAAGCATATATTTCTGAATAGGGGTTTATGTCAGTATATTTGTTAGTTCACTTGAACATTGACTATGGAATGCCTGATTAACATATTCAACAACATTTTGGATTCTTTTGTAACCGGTACAATAGGATAAAGTGTGTGGTCTCTGTGGGAACTTCAATGATAACACTGAAGATGATCTCAAAACAAGATTTAACTCTGTGGCAAGCAATTCCATTGAGTTTGGAAACAGTTGGAAGTCTACAGATTCCTGCCCAAGTTCAGTAAATCAAACATTCCCTTGTGAGGAAAATCCATTTTGTTCTCCCTGGGCAACAAAGAAATGTTCCATAATTAAAAATCCAAATGGAGAGTTTCAACAATGTCACAGTAAGGTAAGACATTATTATAAATCTACTCTTCACATTTCCACAATTGTAATTACATGCTTGTAGGAACATCTCTATTTGCATATGGTAAGGTAAGGTTGTTTAGGTTCTGCGTAGAACATAGAACAGTATAGCACAGGTATTAGCACACAGGTATATATTACAGTATAGCACACCTATACTAATCAAGAATCTATCTCTGCCTTGAAAATATCCACTGACTTGGCCTCCACAGCCATCCCTGGCAAAGAATTCCACGGATTCACCACCCTCTAACTAAAGAAATTTCTCCTCATCTCCTTCCTAAAAGAATGTCCTTTAATTCTGAGGCTATGACCTCATTCTTCTAAACTCCAGTAAATACAGGCCCAGTGCCAACAAACGCTCATCATAGGTTAACCTATTAATTCCAGGGATCATTCTTGTAAACCTCCTCCAGACCCTTTCCAGAGCCAGCACATCCTTCCTCAGATATGGTGCCCAAAATTGCTCACAATATTCCAAATGCGGCCTTACCAGCACCTTATAGAGCCTCAACATTACAGAAGGGATATGGTTGAAAGAGGACAGTGGGGAAGGAAAAGAGGGAGGTTGAAAGGGAAATGGTGGACACAGATGGGAGAGGTGGATCATGAGTGTACAAAGAGGGAAAAGGAACAGGGTGATTAGAGTGGTGGAAGAAATGGTTGTGCACCAGGGTGAAGGGAAGGAAGTGAAGGAGTGGGTAGGAGGGTATAACTAGAAATTGGCAAAGTCAATGTTCATACTTTTATGTTGTGAGGTATTCAAATGGAATATGAGGTGATGTTCTCAAAATAGGAAGCCAAGGCAGAACGATCAGTATGGGAAGGGGATTTACAATAGTTAGCAACCGGGATCTTCACCAGGCTTTGGTGGTCGGACATCAAGTACTCGATGAATCTATGCTTTTGTTATCTTATCGAAATAGAGAAGACCATATCTAGAGCTCCAAATGCAATAGACTAAGTTGTGGCGGCTCCCAAGGGTCGGGCCATACCACTATTGAACCCCTCGGCACGGGAATGGACCAGTCCAGGGGGGCGGCCCTTAGCTACAGGGATAAAGGACGGGATTGTCGGCGCGATCTCTCTCTTGCAGACTCGACCGGACTAGAGAACAACAACGAATAAATCCCTCCAGAAATACCTGGCTCCTCGCCTTTATTTCGGGCTTATTGACGCACCACATTGGTGACCCTGACACTCCATTGGTGTCGTAATGGAGTCAAAACACAGAGCCACCCGTCCGTCCGCCTCACAGGCCGACCAGGCCCCGTCTATTGACGCAGTCTCCATTAAACTACCGACGTTCTGGACCACCCGGCCTCGCGTTTGGTTTCAGCAGGCGGAGGCTCAGTTTCAGCTGGGGGGCATTACGGTGGACGACACCCACTATTTCTACCTGGTGGGAGCCCTTGACCAGGACACGGCTGAAGAGGTCACCGACTTCCTCGAGGAACCCCGGCCAACGATAAGTACCTCGCCCTTAAGGAGCTGCTGCTCCAAATTTACGGGCTCACCAGGATGGAACGGGCTGAAAGGCCCCTTCATATGGAGGGCCTAGGCGACCGGCGCCCATCAAGCCTCCTTAAAGAGATGGTCACGCTACTGGATGGGCACAGGCCATGCTTGATGTTCGAGTATACGTACCTGCACCTGCTGCATGCCAACATCCGCATGCAGCTCACCGACGCCTCCTTCGCCGATACACTTTTTTAAAAAAATCAAAAATATTTATTCAGATATTAAAATAATATATACAATACAATAAAACCAAAACAGAACCCACCACCAGAATACTATACAAACAACTATACCAATTGAGACTGTTACACAATTATATTACAATCCCCATCCAGGATACATCAATCCCCCGCCGTGCCCAGCGGTCCCGGAAATCCCCCAGGGTGCCCGTGGACAGCGCGTGGTCCCTCTCCAACACCACCCGGGCGCGGATGTAACCCCGGAAAAGGGGTAGGCAGCTGGCTCGGGCAGAGCCCTCTTCCGCCTGGTGCCGTGAGTCGCGGATGGCCAGTTTGGCCAGGCCCAGGGAGCAACCCAACAAGGACATCTTTGGCCCTACCCTCTCCCCTACGCACAGGGTGTCCAAAGATGAGGATGGTGGGTGAAAAGTGCAGCCAAAAAGCAAGGAGCAGCCCTTTAGATATTGGAACAGGGGCTGCAACCTCACACACTCCATATACACGTGGTACACAGACTCTTCCAACCCGCAAAAGTGGCAGGCGGCTGGCGAGTCTGTGAACTGCACGAGGAACAGGTTGCAGGAGACTCTTCGGTGCAATACCTTCCACCCCAGGTCCCCGATGGAGAGGGGCAGAATCCCTGCATAGAGGGAGACACCCGGGCCCTCGGCAGGCGCGCGGACGCACTGTGGATTGCGCGCGTAATGACGTCAGCACGCTGAATGTCGCTCCGGCAGCGCCCGATTTCCTCCGGGAGGGCGGGGGAGCTGTGGAAGGAGTGACAGCTGCATCCCGGAGGCCTGTGAGATCGCACCCCGCGGCCGTTGTGGGTCCTGCACCAGCAGGCCCCAAGCAGCACCGGCAGGAGGAACTGGTGCTATTATCACCAGCGCTGGGGTGCTGCAGCCCAATGATACCTCAACGCCCATTTCGCCGGGGATACTATCTTCTCAAAAGTGGATTTGGTGCGGGGCTATAATCAAATCCCGGTCCACCCGGAGGATCGCCCAAGATGGCAATCATCACGACGTTCGGACTGTACGAGTTCGTGCGGATGCCATTCGGCCTTAAGAACGGCGCACATGCATTTCAACGGTTGATGGACGGCGTGTGTCGCAGGCTTGATTTTCTGTTCATCTATCTCAATGACATCTTGGTGGCCAGCCGACCGGACTAGAGAACAACAACGAATAAATCCCTCCCGAAATACCTGGCTCCTGGCCTTTATTTCGGGCTTATCGACACGCCACAAGGTTAAAATAAATGCTGTGAGCCACTGACTCCCCTGGAAGGGCTGTGGTGGTCCTTGGATGGAAGTGAAGGGACACGTGTTACATCTTTTGTGGTGTCAGAGAAAAATGCCTCAGGAGGCGGCACAAAAGAAGTCTTTTTAATCGAGCATCTTCAGGAAAAGCTGAAAAGTAGATAATCTCTCTATCTGAGATGGCCACCACCATAGGCATCAGTATCTATCCGGCACGGTTGGTTTCACTGGAAGTAGCTTGGTCGTCTGAGCACAAGATGGTGTAAGGTCCTAACAATTGACAGGATTTTGTGCTGCGTGTGTGTGTTCCATAGAAACATAGAAACATAGAAACATAGAAAATAGGTGCAGGAGTAGGCTATTCGGCCCTTCGAGCCTGCACCGCCATTCAATATGATCATGGCTGATCATCCAACTCAGTATCCCGTACCTGCCTTCTCTCTAAACCCCCTGATCCCTTTAGCCACAAGGGCCACATCTAACTCCATCTTAAATATAGCCAATGAACTGGCCTCAACTACCTTCTGTGGCAGAGAATTCCACAGATTCAACACTCTCTGTGTGAAAAAAAACTTTCTCATCTCGGTCCTAAAAGAATTCCCCCTTATCCTTAAACTGTGACCCCTTTTTCTGGACTTCCCCAACATCGGGAACAATCTTCCTGCATCTAGCCTGTCCAACCCCTTAAGAATTTTGTAAGTTTCTATAAGATCCCCCCTCAATCTTCTAAATTCCAGCGAGTACAAGCCGAGTCTATCCAGTCTTTCTTCATATGGAAGTCCTGCCATCCCAGGAATCATTCTTGTCTGGACATGTTGGTGAAACTGAGTAGTTGCAATTTCCTTATGCAAATTTACGTTAATGTGGAAACAGACCAACATGTAAACCAGAATGGTGTAGGGGAGGCAGGAGCCTCTTTTTCCTGAAGCAGTTTATTGAACATTAGAAGAGACATTCTGAAGTATAGTCCTTGTTTTGAATTAATGGCAGCTACTTCCATATAATGTTATAACCTGTGAATAATTCCCCTCTGAAGTACTTCAATGGTGTTTGGTTTATTAAAACAAAGTTCCTGAAAGATAGGGACAGAATTATTGTTAACCACTCAGAGGTCGGAACAAATCTAAGAATCTGCTCATCTGATCCCTAATTCTTGAGTAATTGGGCACCGTCATTAGATATCTTTCAGCCACCGGCCTGAAAACACAAACTTCTGCAAAATTCACAGTTTATTAGGCTGAAATATCTGCTCATTGTGCATCCATCCAGCCAAACTGGCATATCCAGTGGGCCATTTAAAGTTCAATTAGGTAGAAAAATGTGGCTGGATTGTTCCAGGATAAAGTGTGTGTAAGTAATTTAATTTTGAGTGTCTGAGCAGCCTGCTTGAATCACTGCAATCTTGCTGGTGAAGACACTCGAACTGTGCTGTTAAATAACAACTTCCAAGATTTAGATCAAGTGACTAGCATTCCAAATGAACTGGCCTCAATGGCTATATTTAAGAGGGAGTTAGATGTGGCCCTGTTGTCTTTCAGTTGTATATTCTTGTCTTATCTGAATGTGACTGAACGACATCTAGTGGAAAAATTACCTGACCTATCTTATGCTACAGATGAAATATAATTCAGCCAATTAAAGCCATATTAATACTAAACTTACTGATTGAAATATTGTGTGCTTTTCCGATCCCCACATTTTTGAAAGAATATGACTGGAGCAAGTGCAGAGATAATGAACCAGAATGTTACCTGGACTGGAGCACTTTAATTATGCGGAGAGGTTGGATGGAATGGATATGTCTTTCCTGGAGCAAAAAAGGTTGAGAAGTCACCTGATGGAGGTGTATAAAAACATAGGTGTTCATAGATTGGGTGGATAGTCAGAATCTTTTTCACTTGGTATGGATATCAAAACCAAGTGGGCATAGGTTTAAAGCGGGAGGAGGTAGTTTAAAATGGGGTCTGAGGGAAACATTCGTTATGCAGAAAATGGTTGATATCTTCAAATGGTGATGGCAAATCTTCAAAGATATGAAACTGCAGGATGTAAAGTTAGGTGTTAATGTTGAATGGAGAAAACTCACTGTCATCCCTGGAGTTCTTTACAAGAATTCCTCTGGGCCATATTCTATCCAAATCAACTCCTTTTGAGCATGGAATGTTTTAATGCTGTTGTTGACATTTAAACTAAACATTCTGCTTGTTTAAATGATGGCTAATAAGTCTTTTTTTCCCCAAGTGTTGATTTGATTTCTGACTCTCTGGCATTTTAATAGGTTGACCCTAACCCATACTATGATGCTTGTCTCCAAGAAGCTTGTGCTTGCGATAAGGAGGGGAAGTACCTGGGGTTCTGTACTGCTGTAGCAGTATATGCAGAGGCTTGTAATAAAGCTGGTGTTTGTATTCGCTGGAGAACTCCTGAACGATGTCGTAAGTCTAAATTAATCATGCCTCCCCATGTCCATATACCATCTGGCTCCTCCCTTACTCCCTCTTTTCTGCATCTCTTCTTTTCTGCCTCCATATTTGTATACAATTTTACGAGACGGGCTTTGATAGCTGCTTTCTTCTCACTAGCAATTTCTGTTGCCACTTGTTCCTCTGCTGCTCTATTTGTTCTGAGGTCTCCCCACTCATTAGCTATCTGTTCCTTACTTTCCCCTTTCATTTTAACTGGTTCTATCTGTCCCCGCCCACGGTCTTGTTTCTGTCCAACCCACATTCCACTGCCTGCTGTTTGTCTGACCTGGATGCTGTTCTTTCTAGTTTTGTAATCTGGCCATCAGTCAGAGTGGACAGAGAAGGACTGCTGTGATGTCTGTCTGTTTTGGCAGGCCATTCTCACGCCTTCCTCCCTTGTTAGGACACCGCCTCCAATCATGCCCGAGGAGGCCCCAGCTGTAACATCTCATCTCCTTCACCCAACTCTGTCGAGTGCAGCAGTCCTTTGTTAAGTGTCCCGGTCGCTGACACACAAAGCAAGTCCTTCTGACCCCCAGTAGCTCCGTTCACTACAGCCAGTTTGTGACCTCTCCACTCATCTACTACCCCTGTCCCATGAACCTATAGGTAGATCCCATAGCTATTCCCAAGATTAAAACCTCCTCGTGGCCTGAGCTCAGCCCTTCCTTCAGCAATTTCAGAAGACTGGATCATTACAGATAACATAACAGAGCTTTATTTGTCATTCGGTACCGAGGTACCGAACGAAACTACATAGCAGTCATACAAAAAAAGAACACAAGACACATAACCCCAACACAAACGTCCATCACAGTGACTCCAAACACCCCCTCACTGTGATGGAGGCAACAAAACTTCCACTCTCTTCCCCACGCCCACGGACAGACAGCTCGTCCCCGACCGACCCGCACAGTCCCCGCAAGGGGGTGGAAGTCCCCGCGGCCGAATCGCACCGGGTGCTGAAACGTCTCGCGGCCGAGCCGGGCGATGAAAGGCCCCGCGACCAAGCCTTGCACAGCTAAGTCCCGTGGCCGAGCCGCACCGGGCGATGTTAAGTCCCGCGGCCGAGCCGCACCAGCGATGAAAAGTCCCGCGGCCGAGCTGCACCGGGCGATGTAAAGTCCCGCGGCCGAGCCGCACCGGGCGATGTTAGGCCCCGCAGCCGAGCTGCACCAGGCACTGTTAAGTCCAGCGGCCGAGCCGCACCAGCGATGTAAAGTCCCGCGGCCAAGCCGCACCGGGCGATGAAAAGTCCAGCGGCCAAGCCGCACCGGGCGATGAAAAGTCCAGCGGCCAAGCCGCACCGGGCGATGCTAGGCCCCGCAGCCGAGCCGCACCCCGCGCCGTGAGTATTTTTACAACACCAAGTCCTTAGATCTGTTCAAACTAGAAGCCCCAGGATTACAGCATATCAAAGAACAGGTTGGCTGGAGTCATCAGGATTATGGGCCTGCTATTTTATGACCTCAATAGGTGTCATCCCAACAGGCATGGTTGGGCGTAAACAACTTCTGTTTACTGGCATATTCCCACATCAAGTTCCCAGGTCAGCATATCGCAGTCAACCATGTCACCTTCCTCATTAACTATTACCATGACTGCTACCCGGTGAACACCCACCTGTTGTACCCTTCTCCATTCATCTCTCAGATTACCCGTCATTAACTAATTGTTCCCTATATTGTTCTAATTCCTCTCTCCGTCCCCCTCTCCCCCCTCTTTCCTCCTCCCCCCTAACTGTTCCTTGTATTCCTTACATAAAAGACAAATGAAGCACAAAAGTACAACAGCACATCTGTAAAATCAGAATATGTTCTGTGCAATCTCCCCCTTCTGGGTCACTGGCCTCATAATGTCAGCAGTATTCCCTTTCATATGAAATGTTAACCATTCTTACTCTCACTCCTCCTAGGTCTTATTTCAAAGATATTCTACACAACCATAAGCATACTCTAACAAGCTCCCGAACATGTCTTTTGACTCCCCTCTGGCAACCCGAACAGTCAGTAACCACCTTTCACAACTGGTGGCCCTGTCTTACCAAACTACCCAGTGCTATCTGATTACTAGTCCCTTGTACGTATATATACACACACACACACACACACACCTTTTTATCTGCCTCTTCAGCTCTCCACCATGTTCTTTGATATGCTGTAATCCTGGGGCTTCTAGTCTGAACAGATCTAAGGACTTGGTGTTGTAAAAATACTAGCTCCCTTAGACTGCTGAGGTTGCTGGCCACATAATGGGGAAGAAGAAGGGTCTCAACCCAAAATGTCACCCATTAATTCTCTCCAGAGATGCTGCCTGTCCCGCTGAGTTACTCCAGCATTTTGTGTCTACCCAGAATTAGCGTTGTGAGAGCTAACTCTCTTGAGTACAAATATACCACTTATTGCTAGACAGACAAATATGTCTACGGTCATGCTTTTATTTAAATGACAAAATAAGTTTGGTCTGCAAGCTTCCTTTATCTCTGTCGTAATGGTGTGAAATAATTTAAGCTGAAGATTTCTGGATTGTTGTATGCCCAATTAACTGAAGAAGGGTCCTGACCTGAAATGTCACCTATCCATGTTCACCAGAGATGCTGCCTGACCCGTGGAATTACTCAAGTACTTTGTGTCTTTTTTTCAATTCACATATTCAATTGTCTTAGCACTTTTAATTTCAAACTGATTACTGCTTTCAATAAACATTAGAAGGGATATTCTGAAGAAAGGGTCTTATTTTGCATTAATGTCAGCTACTTCCATATAATGTTATAACCTGTGAATAATTCCCTGTGAGTAGTTCTTCAGTGGTGTTTTGGATTATGATGTGAACGACTCTTTTTAATCATTTGTATATTGACTTATTTACTGGCAACAGTATGCTAACGTTTCATTTTATGTTGCAGCTGTTTATTGTGACTATTATAATGACGACAATGAATGTAGCTGGCACTACAAGCCATGTGGAACATTGACGGCTAAAACATGTTCGAATCATACAATTAAAAAAAAGCTCTCTGCAGTTATTGAAGGTGGTTTTATTTCACAACTTTACCATAACTTGGTTATGCTGTGGGATTTTTTATGGTGTATGATTATGTTGATTTTAATGTGGTGAGAAATAGAAACTTAGAAACATAGAAAATAGCTGCAGGAGTAGGCTATTCGGCCCTTCGAGCCTGCACCGCCATTCAATATGATCATGGCTGATCATCCAACTCAGTATCCTGTACCTGCCTTCTCTCCATACCCCCTGATCCCTTTAGCCACAAGGGCCACATCTAACTCCCTCTTAAATATAGGCAATGAACTGGCCTCAACTACCTTCTGTGGCAGAGAATTCCACAGATTCACCACTGTGTGAAAAAAAACTTTCTCATCTCGGTCCTAAAAGACTTCCCCTTATCCTTAAACTGTGACCCCTTGTTCTGGACTTCCCCAACATCGGGAACAATCTCCCTGCATCTAGCCCGTCCAACCCCTTAAGAATTTTGTAAGTTTCTATAAGATCCCCCCTCAATCTTCTAAATTCCAGCAAGTACAAGCTGAGTCTGTCCAGTCTTTCTTCATATGAAAGTCCTGCCATCCCAGGAATCAATCTGGTGAATCTTCTCTGCACTCCCTCAATGGCAAGAATGTCTTTCCTCAGATTAGGAGACCCAAACTGTACTCAATACTCCAGGTGTGGTCTCACCAATACCCTGTACAACTGCAGCAGAACCTCCCTGCTCCTATACTCAAATCCCCTCGCTATGAATGCCAACATACCATTCGCTTTCCTCACTGCCTGCTGCACCTACATGCCTACTTTCAATGACTGGTGTACCACGACACCCAGGTCTCGTTGCATCTCCCCTTTTCCTAAACGGCCACCATTCAGCTAATAGTCTGAATCGGCCACCATTCAGATAATGTTTGGGTTTTTTTCAGTTTAGTTTGGAGTTACAGTGTGGAAACAGGCCCATCAGTTCCGGTGCACTAGTTCCATCCTACAAATTAGGGACAATTTGCAGAAGCAAATTAACCCACAAACCTGCACGTCTTTGTAACGTGGGAGGAAACTGGAGAATCACGGAGAAAACCCATGCGGTCACAGGGAGAACATGCAAACTCAGTAGAGACAGCACCCATATCCAGGATTGAAACTAGGTCTCTGGCACTGTAAGGCAGCATCACTACTTATGCGCCACTGTGCCGTGCTTTTTGTACTGCTAATATTTGAGTGCTGAGTTACACAAAGAGCCAAGTTCAATATTTTGTTAAGCAGTGGCACACGTTCAGATCAGCATGGAGAGGACATGGAGAACAACATTGATTTCAATCTATGTGCATTTGCATATTGTAAGACCTTTCATGGGTTTTGCTCATGATTTGTGTTGTTTCATAGAAACATAGAAAATAGGTGCAGGAGTAGGCCATTCGGCCCTTCGAGCCTGCACCGCCATTCAATATGATCATGGCAGATCATCCAACTCAGTATCCCATACCTGCCTTCTCTCCATACCCCCTGATCCTTTTAGCCACAAGGGCCACATCTAACTCCCTCTTAAATATAGCCAATGAACTGGCCTCAACTACCTTCTGTGGCAGAGAATTCCACGGATTCACCACTCTCTGTGTGAAAAAAAACTTTCTCATCTCGGTCCTAAAGGACTTCCCCCTTATCCTTAAACTGTAACCCCTTTTTCTGGACTTCCCCAACATCGTGAACAATCTTCCTGCATCTAACCTGTCCAACCCCTTAAGAATTTTGTAAGTTTCTATAAGATCCCCCCGTCAATCTTCTAAATTCCAGCGAGTACAAGCCGAGTTTATCCAGTCTTTCTTCATATGAAAGTCCTGCCATCCCAGGTTTCATTCTTGTCTGGACATGTTGGTGAAACTGAATAGTTGCAATTTCCTGATGCAAATTTACGTTAATGTGGAAACAGACCAACATGTAAACCAGAATGGTGTAGGGGAGGCAGGAGCCTCTTTTTCCTGAAGCAGTTTATTGAACATTAGAAGAGATATTCTGAAGTATAGTCCTTGTTTTGAATTAATGGCAGCTACTTCCATATAATGTTATAACCTGTGAATAATTCCCCTCTGAAGTTCTTCAATGGTGTTTGGTTTATTAAAACAAAGTCCTGGAAAGATAGGGACAGAATTATTGTTAACCACTCAGAGGTCGGAACAAATCTAAGAATCTGCTCATCTGATCCCTAATTCTTGAGTAATTGGGCACCGTCATTGGATATCTTTCAGCCACCGGCCTGAAAACACAAACTTCTGCAAAATTCTCAGTTCATTAGGCTGAAATATCTGCTCATTGAGCATCCATCCAGCCAACCTGGCATATCCAGTGGGCCATTTAAAGTTCAATTAGGTAGAAAAATGTGGCTGGATTGTTCCAGGATAAAGTGTAAGTGATTTAATTTTGAGTGTCTGAGCAGCCTGCTTGAATCACTGCAATCTTGCTGGTGAAGACACTCGAACTGTGCTGTTAAATAACAACTTCCAAGATTTAGAACAAGTGACTAGCAATCCAAATTAGGATGCTGTGCAACGATGAGGAAGCCTGCTGATGGTGGTGTTCGCCTGGTATCTTCTGCCTTTATCCTTCTTGAATGTAAAATGTGTAGTTTTGAGTGATAATGTCAAAATAAACCAGAGAGAAAATTACAGAGTAACTATAGAGTAATTTGTGATGATACAAATTATCCACGTTCTCCAGAGATGCTGCCCGACTTGCTGAGTTAATCCAGCACTTTGTGTGCTTTTAAGTATTGACCAGCATCTGCAGTTGTCATAAGGTCATAAGTGATAGGAGCAGAATTAGGCCATTCGGCTCATCATGTCTACTCCGCTATTCAATCATAGCTGATCTATCTCTCTTTCCTAACCCCATTCTCCTGCCTTCTCCCCATAACCTTTGACACCTGTACTAATCAAGAATCTATCTATCACTGCGTTAAATATATCCACTGACTTGTCCTCCACAGCCTTCTGTGGCAAAGGATTTCACAGATTCACCACGCTCTGACTAAAGAAATTCTTCCTCATCTCCTTCCTAAAAGAATATCCTTTAATTCTGAGGCTATGACCTCTAGCCCTAGACTCTCCCACTAGTGGAAACATCCTCTCCACATCCACTCTATCCAAGCCTTTCACTATTCTGTATGTTTCAATGAGGTCTCCCTCATCTAAACTCCAGCGAGTATAGGCCCAGTGCCGACAAACACTCATCATAGGTTAACCTATTCATTCCTGGGATCATTATTGTAAACCTCCTCTGGATCCTCTCCAGAGCCAGCACATCCTTCCTTTATTATGGTGCCCGAAATTGCTCTCAATATTCCAAATGTGGCCTGACCATCGCCTTATGGAGCCTCAGCATTACATCCCTGTTTTTGTATACAAGCCCTCTCGAAATAAATGCGAGCATTGAGTTTGCTTTCTTTACTACCAATTCGTCTTGCAGATTAACTTTTTGGAAATCCTGCACCAGCACTCCCAAGTCTCTTTGCACCTCTAATTTCTGGATTTTCTCCCCGTTTAGAAAATAATCTACACTTTATTCCTTCTACCAAAATGCGTGACTCCACACTTTGCTGCACTATATTCCATCTGCCACTTCTCTGCCCACTCTCCCAACCTTCTGCAGAGTTCCTGCTTTCTCTACACTACCTGCCCCTCCACCTATTTTTGTATCATCTGCAAACCTGGCCACAAAGCCTTCAATCCCCTCATCCAAATCATTAATATACAACGTGAAGAACTGCGGCTCCAGCACCGTGCCCTGCAAAACTCAATTTCGACAACCAAAAAGAACCCCCTTTATTACCACTCTCTGCCTTGTGCCATCCAGCCAACCTGATATCCATACTAATTGTCTGTTTTTACATGGAAATTTGGCATGTCTCCAATGACTCTTTCCAATTTCCACAGATGCACCAAAGGAAGCATCTTATCGGTATAGAAGCATAGAAACATAGAAAATAGGTGCAGAGCCAGCACTACCATTCATTATGATCATGGCTGATCATCCACAATCAGTAACCCGTGCCTGACTTCTCCCCATATCCCTTGATTCTGCAGGCCCCAAGAGCTATATCTAACTCTCTTTTAAATTCATCCAGCGAATTGGCCTCTACTGCCTTCTGTGGCAGAGAATTCCACAAATTCACAACTCTGGATGAAATAGTTGTTTCTCATTTTAGTTTTAAATGGCTTCCCTTTTATTCTTAGACTGTGACCCTGGTTCTGGATTCCCCCAACATTGGGAACATTACTAAAGATGTTTTCCTCCTTACACCCTTCCATTCGTTTACCTGTGATTTCTCTATAGCAGTACACTAAACACTGTTTAGTTTCTCTTTATTTGCACCACCTGTTGTAATGATATATGGAACGGTCTGCCTGGATTGAATGCTAGGTAATGTTTTTCACTGTACGCATGACAGCAATAAGCCAATACCAGAATGTTGAAGATGTGTCAGCTCAGCCACTAAATTATAAGTACTGTCTTGAAACCATGAACTAATGTATTGATAATATGATAAAAATGTAATACCTCATCCTAATTTTACATTGTTCTATTGATTAGGCTGCTACCCAAAGTGCCCAGAGACGGCTCCTTATCTGGATGAAAATATCATGAAATGTGTCCGTCTCCATCAGTGCACCTGCCTTTACAATGGGCAAATATATCACGCAAATGAAAACATAATTGGCTGTGGAAACTGGTAAAGTGCTTTAACAGTTTCTAATTTGTTATTAAAATATTTATGTTTGTTGGGATAGTCAAAAATAAGGGAGTACCGAAGCAGAAATGAAGCAATTTTTAATTCCAGTGAATGGATAGAATATGAAGCATGCTATCACAGGGTGGAGTTGCTAAATGAATACATGATGGAAAAGAATGGGATGACATGTTACCAGTTTATATTAAGACAACAGAGTGAAAAGTAGATCTTGTGGCACAAAAACATGCCTGAATACCTCACTTCTGTGCAGCAAGCACAGAAGCATAGTATTAAAGCTGCACGTTGACTTTTTATTGTTAGACTTAACCCAAAACCTATTTCTGAATTGGGAAGTATTTTCCTCTAAATTGCCATTTATTTAGATGACTGGAAGGAACTTCATGATTGCACATTATGGCTCTTATAGTTCAATTACGGTCCTGTAATAAAATTTGGAAAGTTTGGTTTAAGACCTGTAATAATTGGGGCTTCACAAGAATTGACAGGTGGTGGATTGAAGGGATTTTCTTGTGATTTTCTTTCAATTGATATGGACCTTCGTATTATTTATGAATCTAAATGCCAATGAACCAAGTCTAAACTTCTGCCACTGGTATGGCCTCCATGGGAAATTCTTTACAAAGCATCACGTTAATTAAAAGTGACGTGCTTCCATGAACAAACAAGAAGCAATACCTGCCTCGTTGGGCCATTTTGAAAATCCATCATTTGTACCTATCTGAGTCTAGCACTTTATCATTCTCTTTTAGTTAAATGCTTTTTTTACATTCTTCTTTTACTGATGTGTATTTCTTCACTATTTCCAAAGAACATGAGAATTGTTGCCAGATATATAGGAAACTATACATACTTTGTGTCACTTGTCATACCACTATTCATAGGAATATTGGAGAAGACTGGCTGGGACATTGTTTCACAATTCTATGGATTAAGGAAACAAAAAGGAGATACCCATGTTCAGCATGATAGTTAAATTAATGCGCATATTATAATAATTGCAGGGATATTTTTAAGGTGGAGATTGACAGATTCTTGATTAGTACGGGTGTCAGCGTTTATGGGGTGAAAGCAGAAGAATGGGGTTGAGAGGGAAAGATAGATTAGCCCCGATTGAATGGAGGAGTACATTTGATGGGCGGAATGGCCCAATTCTGCTCCTACAACTTATGAACTTATATGTAATGTTTACATTCTTTCTACAGTGCAAACCTTACTGTTTGCTCAAGTTTTGAAGCTGCAAGTTGTGAGATTGCTGCTTAAACCGAGGCAAGATCTACGCCATGATCTTAATCTTAGTTAGACACAAAATGCTGGAGTAACTCAGCGGGACAGGCATCATCTCTGGAGAGATGGAATGGGTGACATTTCGAGCCGAGACCCTTCTTCAGACTCGAAACGTCACCCATTCCTTCTCTCCAGGGATGCTGCCTGTCCCACTGAGTTACTCCAGCTTTTTGTATCTATCTTCGGTTTAAACCAGCATCTGCAGTTCCTTCTTACACATACACTCTTAGTCTCAGTTTCTTCCAGTTCTTTTAAGCAATGAAAATCCTTCTTTCATGAATTGTAACCAATCATATCCATATGTGCAGGACTAAGTTTGACTGGAATTCATTAATTTATTTTCATGAACAACTATTTTAAAGAATGAATGGTTAAAATGAGTGGATCAATGATTACTGTGATAACTAATGTCATTAGCTGAACTATTCCCTTTGTTTTGACTGTGCAACCAATAGCTAAAATGTTCAGAACTATTACTATCAGAACTATTATGTACTTTATATTATTATAATACCATATAATACCGTTAAACACACAAACAGAATTTTATCCTCCGTATCCCATTTGAAATAGTTCATTATGTTGACACTATAAGTGGAATTTAAAATATAGAAAGGCTTGTAAATCTATCCTTTAATAATAGCATATCAGTAGCTACTTTTGCTTGCTTGCTTTCTTTTCACTTTCTTTTCACTTTTGAAATTAATGAAAGAAAACCTGCCGAGTTCTAAAATAGGCACAATATTGCCAAATTTTTTTTTTACCCCTCAGGGGATATTGAAATGATAATGTCATCCTAAACAATTAGATGTGAGCTGAACATGATTGACTCTTTTAAAGTGGTTTGATTGTGTCTTTAATAAGTAAACCAAATAACCAAAAATAAAGTAATTTGGCCTTCTGGGAATATTTTGAAATATTTCATAATTATGATTGTTGAAAATAATGACAGTCAGTTGCATTAAAGGAAAATAACTCAGAAATTTAAAATCCAGCCCCATTCTCACCACCCTCATCCATCAGTCCAAGTGCATGCACAATCGCCAAAATTGAGTTAAAGAGTGTCCTCAAATATTTTGCATCTTGCACTCACCACAGTGCAACTGAAAATGGTGGAGAATAAATTAAAACTATGCATATCCATTGTGTTGAAAAAATGTACTCTTTAAAGGATGGTTTCAGTGTCCTCTGAAAAGTAATTTTTTTTGGATAATAAAATGCAAATGACTGCTGGACACAGTTCATAAGTTACAGAACCAGAAGTAGGCCACACAGTCCATCAAATCTTCTCTGACATTCAATCACAGCTGATCTATCGTCCCCTCTCAAGCCCATTCTCCTGCTTTCTCCCCCAAACCCCTGACACCCAGTTGGCTAAGTGTACAACATTCTTGGCTTTCCTCACCAGTGAGTGAACAGTTGGTAATATAACCCCTCTCCACTTCGCTGTTGAACAAATATATCAACCTACAGCATCTCCTTGGTGTAAGGATAACTGTCAATGACATGGAGACTGTGTAGAGGTTGGGGAATGTATTGTACTGATTCCCTAAGAATAAATCATCTAACCATTTAATATTTTACAGTGAATGCACTGATGGAAGAGTCATATGTGGTGAGCAAACTTTCTTTTCCAATAAGACTCTTAACTGTATAAACCATGATGGAAACAAATCATTGACAGCTACTTAGGATGAAGTACCACCGAGCCGGTTGGTATATGAATTTTTGCAGCATGCATTAACTCATTTTATAGATCAGCTTCATCATGTAGATGCTTATTGCTAAACAAGAACTATAGATGTCAAGGAATTAATACTTAGTTTTCTTTATTTTACTTAATTTTCTGTGATTAAAATAAGGAGGAGTGAACAGATATAAAACAACTATAAAACCTTTCAGAGAAATATCATGTAGAAACACAGAAACAGGTGTTGGCATTCAGCTCGTTGAGCCTATCCACTATTCGATGACACTATTCCACTATTCCACTATTCTGTTCTTCAAGAGGAGGAGAACATCCATGTCACCTCTCCATATTCTCCAGATATTGCCTGACCCACTGAATTACTCCAGTACTTTGTCTCTTCTAGATTGGATCAGCAACTGTTTCACTTTACCATAGGTTCAAAATTAATTTTGAAGCTTGATATGTTAAGAGACAGTAATGTTAATTGTGTGGTAACTTTAAATATTCCTGTTAATCTCCTAAAGTGTATACTTATATTCTTGAGTGACATACCTATTTTGTAACCATTTCTTAAATATATTTGATGCAGATACTAAAATGATTGCTCCTGACTTAATTACTTTTTTTTAGAAAATACAACTGTGACAAGTGCAACGACATCTCCAACTACGACATTGTCAATGTCAACAACAACAACATTTACGCCAACAACATCCCCAATAACAACTTCAACTACATTACTAACAACATCTCCAACCACAACATCTCCAACCACAACACCCACAGCATCTCCAACTACAGCATCTCCAACCATATCTACAACATTGCCAACCGCAACCTCAACAAATTCTCCAAATACAACCTCACCAATATCTCCAACTACAATATCACCAACCACAACATCTACATCTCCAACCACAACATCGACAATATCAACCACAACCTCCATAGCATCTACAACCACAATATCTCCAACTACAACATCACTAACCACAACATCAACAACATCTGCACACAAAACATCGGCAACCACATCACCAATCACAACACACACAGCATCTCCAAATGCATCAACAACATCGGCAACCACAACATCACCAGCCACTGTATTAACAACATCTACAACCACAACACCCACTAAATCTACAACCACAACATTAACAACATCACCAACTACAGCATCAACAACATTGCCAACCACAGCATCAACAACTTTGCCAACCACAACCTCAACAAGTTCGACAACCACAATATCTCCAACTACAACACCCACAGTTTCACCAACTACAACATCAATAACATCTCCAACCACAACATCTGTATCCTCCACATCAATCATAATATCAACACCATCTCCATCCACCAAATCAACCACATCTACACCCACAACATCGTCAACAACAACATTTCCAACCACAACATCAATAACATCTCCAACCACAACATCTAAAACCACAACATCTCCAAGTACAACATCAGCAACCACCACATCAAAAATATCTACACCCAGAACATTGCCAACCACAACACCCACAACATTACAAATCATAACATTAACATCTGCAACCACAAAATCAACATCTGCAACCACAACGTCTACAACATCGCTAATCACAACCTCAACAAATTCTCCAACTACAACATCTACATCTCCGACCACAACATCAACAATATCTCCAACCACAACACCCAAAGTATCTACAACCACAACATCTACAACTACAACATCAACAACAACACCAACCACCACATCAATAACATCTACACCCACAACTTCGCCAACCACATCTCCAACCACAATACCCACAACATCTACAACTTCAACAACATCGGCAACCACAACATCGCCATCCACAACATCAACAACTTCACCAACCACAATATTTCCAACCACACCGCCCACAACATCTCCAACTACAACATCACCAACGACCACATCAAAATCATCTACACACACAACATCATCAACCACAACACCCATAACATTACCAATCACATCAACATCTACAACCACAACATTAACAACATCACCATCCTCAACATCAACAATATCTCCAACCACAACATCAACAACATCTCTGACCACCACAACAACACCTCTGACCACAACACTCACAACATCCGCAACTACAACATCAACAACATCTCCAACTACAACATCAACATCTACAACCACAACATCTACCACATCGGCAACGACAACATTGCCAACCACAACCTCAACAAATTCTCCAACTACAACCTCACCAATATCTCCAACTACAACATCACCAACCACAACATCTCCATCTCCAAATACAACATCAACAGCATCACTAATCACCACATCAACAACATCTACACACAAAACATCAGCAACCACATCACCAATCACAACACACACAGCATCTCCTAACACATCAACAGCATCATCAACCATAATATCGCCAGCCATTGTATTAACAACATCTACAACCACAACACCCACAAAATCTACAACCACAACATTAACAACATCACCAACCACAGCATCAGCAACATTGCCAACCACAACCTCAACAAATTCTACAACCACAATATCTCCAACTACAACAACCACAGGATCACCAGCCACAACATCAGTAACATCTCCAACCACAACATCTGCATCCCCCACAACAATCATAATATCAACGACATCTCCAACTACATCATCAACAGCATCTCCAACCACAACATCTCCAGCCACAACATCAATACTCACATCTCCAACCACCATATCTCCAACCACAACATTAACAACATTTCCAACCGCAACATCAACAACTACAACATCAACAACAACTCCAATTACAACATCACCAACCACCACATCAAAAATATCTACACCCACAACATCGCCAACCACAACACCCATAACATTACCAATCACAACATCAGCATCTACAACTACAACATCTCATATCACAACACCCACAACATCTCCAACCACAATATCAACATCTACAACCACAACATCAATAACGCCAACCACAACATCGCCAACCACTACATTAACAAATTCTACAACCACACCACCCACTAACTCTACAACCACAACATTAACAACATCACCAACCACAGCATCAACAACATCTGCAACCACAACATCAACATCTCCAACCACAACATCTACAACATTGCCAACCACAACCTCAAGATATTCTACAACTCCAACCTTATCAACATCTCCAACCACAACACCCACAACACCTCCAACCACAACATCAACAACATCTTTAACTACAACATCACCAACCACAATGCCCACAAGATCAACAACCACAACATCTACATCCTCCACATCAACCATAACATCAACAACATCTTCAACCACCACATCAACTACATCTACACCCACAATATCGCCAACCACATCTCCAACTACAATATCAACAACATCTCCAACCACAACACCAACAACATCAATAATTACTCCAACCACAACACCCACAACATTTACAACAACATCTCCAACTACAACACCCACAATATTGCCAATCACCACATTAGCATCACCAACCACAATATCAACAACATCTCCAACCACAGCATCAACAATATCTCCTACCAGGACACCCAAAACTTCTACAATTACAACATCACCAACCACAACATCAACAGCATCAACAACATCACCAACCACTACACCCACATCCACAACCACATCAACAACATCTACATCCTTCCCATCAACAACATCAACAACCACAATATCAACAATATTTCCAACCATCACATCAACATCTCCAAGCACATCAACAACATCACCATCCACATCAACAACATCTCCAACCACCACATCAATAACATCTCCAATCTCGACATCAACATCACCAACCTCAACATCAACAACATCTCCAACCACAATATCAACAACATCTCTAACCACCACAACAAAACCTCCAACCACAACACTCACAACATCACCAACCACAACATCAACAACATCTCCAACTACATTATTAGCAACCACAGCAAGAACAATATCTCCAACTACAACACCAACAGCATCTCCAATCACAACAACAACGCCAACAACATCTTCAACTTCAACATCTTCAACCCTATCCACAGCAAGTAAGTGTGGGTAAGAATGTGGATGGATGTAGGTACGAATCCACAGAAAAGGGCAGGAGTCCTTGGAAACAATAGAACAGATTATATTTTAGTAGCCTGGCACAGAATTCCAGTTCTAAGTGTCACCTGGAAAACTAATATTAAACCTATTGTAATAAAATTTCTTCTGCTCCTCGACCCTTTCATATAATTAAACTATGGCTAGTAAATTAGCATAATAATATTAGAAATAGGAGTAGGGTTAATCAACATGTCCTTTTGAGCCTGCCTTGGCATCCAGTAAAATCATGGGTGATTGAATCTTTGTTCCAATACTACCTTCCTGCCTGATCCCCAAAAATCGTAATCTCTGACAAAAATCTGTCTGAATCTTGAACATATTTAATTAATTGGCCTGCACAGCTCACTGGGATAGAAAGTTCCAAAAATTCACAACCCTCTTGAAAATGTCATAAATGGTTGACTCGTTATTTAAAGTTGTGTCTTCTTAAATATCAACCATGTCAAACGCCTTCAGAATCAAATTTGTTTCAAATCATAACCTTTCATTCTTCTCAACTCGAATGATAACGACTCGGTTATTCCACAAAACGCCTTTACACCAGGAAATAATGGAGTGGAGCTTCTCTAAACTTTAATATGATTATATCTATGGAGACCAAACTCAACATAATGCTTCATTGGAGTTCTCACCAAAACCCCATTGAGTTGCAGGAAGAATTCTCTTACTTTTATGCTGCACCCACCTTGGAAGGAAGCCTAACTGCCTTCCAAATTATATGGTGTACATGCATCTGTGGATTTTTGTTTTCTACAAAGACACCCTGATCTTTCGGTATAATGAGCATCCTGTTGTCTCAATCCATTAGTATTAACCAAGAAATTGGTTAATTTGTAGCATGTTTTTCATATTGTTATTCAGCACAGAAACAGATCCTTGAGCCTAAAATGTCTATGCAGAGCAAGGTGTCGTCTTCAACTACTCCCATTTGCCTACATTTGGCGCATATCTCTCAATGCTTTTCCCATCCCTGTAACTATTAAATATTGCAATTGGAGCAGCCTCTATCGCTTCTTCATGCAGCTCGTTCCATATACCCACCAACTCTATGTATGAAAAATATTCTTGTCAAGTCCCCTGTAAATCGATCCCCTTCACCATAAACCTATGCAGGTTATTTTTGGATGGCCCCACTCCTGGAAAAAAACCTGTGACTATCCTCCTTATAACTGCTCCTAATGATTTTATATACCACTATAAGGTTAAGGAAATCATGCAAAACATGGTTAATTTTCGAATGGCAAACGAGGAAATGATAGTGCCTGCTCCAATTGCAACATTTAATAGACCTATGGGCCTATGAGTGGAACATGACCTGATGCCCTTGTTGGTGGGATTATCAATGTCCTGAAGCTGTACATGGAATGTCTTTGTTGGTGAACTGCACAGTAAGGTGCACTCCAATTGTTCTGCATTGTTTCAACCAGCAGGTGTGGAGCTGAGCTGTCAGGCAGACATTGAGTCACAGGTAACATTTCTTCCAACACACAAATGACACACCTCAGGGTTAATATTGCAACTATTCCTCAATGTCTTCATCTTCTGCTCTTAGCCAAAATGATGATCAACGGGTCTGAGACCCACAACACTCATTTCTCAGGCAGTAAATCGTTTATAGCATGGCAAACTGAAGCACCTCATTTTTCCTAACACTCTGTTGGTTGCCTTCTTTCTGTATGTACCCATGCCATTAGATTTTACCTCACACAATAACCTTTCATATGCCATCTTACTGAATGCTATTTGAAAATTAAAATATACTATATTTTCTGATTCCCCTTTATGCAGACTTCATGTTGCTTTGAATTTTCATCTGCAAATAACATTGTATATCATCTTTGCTGATTCATTACTAAGAATGAGTACATCATCTGGGCTAATATTTTTGTGCAGTAGTGAGGATACGTGATTTTTCAGATGTGATCAGAAATTAATTGAAAGCCTGACTGGGGGTGGGGGGGATATTGCAAAGTAGAGTAGAATTATCTTTGTTTCATTTTCAACTGACATTTAACAGACACTCCAACCACCACAACTCCAACTAGCAGTTCAACGACTGTTTCAACAACACTAACAACCACCCCAGCCACCACAACGACCAGCTCATCAACAGTTTCGACATCAACAACCACAACTACAGTAATAACGACAACTCCCCCAACAACATGTCCCTGCAGTGTGAACACAGAACATCAGGTATGTTTTTGCGATGAACTATATATTGTAGTAGTCCTGAAAGTGAAGTGTTTTGGAGGAAGAGCGTTGAACTGTCATCCTAACGTTTACTTATGAATGATTATGCTTTGAGTTTCTTCAGCTATTTCTATAATCTATACATGAAAACTTTCTGCTTCTGATTCTGTTTGTATGATAAAAGCCTGCAACAGGCCAGGACCCCATTGAGTCCTGCACATTTGACCTGGGCTTTTCAGTTGTCTTGATTTGAAGGTTTATTTTCTCTTCCTGCAAATGGCATTTCTTTGACTAATAACTTAAGTCTGGTCAAGTTGAATTTATTTTCATATCCACAGGTATGGTGAAGTACAGGTACAATGAATACAGGATTCAGACCAATGCACAAAATAAATTATACATAACTTATACAATCATACAAACTTTCTAACAGAAAAAAAGACTGTGTACAAAATACAAGACATTAGTGCAATAACATAATTAGGAAAAATAAACAAGTCCATGGTAGTGCAAGAGGTGAATTGCAGAGTTCTGGTAAGATTAGCGTTGTGCAAATTGATTCAAGGATGGGATAGATGTAGGAAAGTAGCTGTTCCTGAACCTGGTGGTGTTGGACTTCAAGAATCTGTGCCTCCTGCCCGATGTTGCAGTTAGAAGGACTGGCCTAGATCATTGGGATCCTTGATGAAAGATGTCGTTTAAGGATGGCACCGGAGAGAGGTAACATTTTGCAAGCAGCATGCAGGAGTACACATATAATAACTGAGAATTATTTCATTATTTCCCATCTATATATAAATTCTTACCATTCTCTTTACTCTATTCTTAATAAGATTGTTTAATTAGAATAGTTCAATAAACATTTGAATTGCCTCCAAAATGCATTTTTCATACATTTTTTATTGGTCCTTACATATACATGATATTGCATTGTTGAAAGTGTTCAGCCTTTTGGTAGTTTTATTATTTAATAGCTGTGATAGAGAGGTTTAAGGGTATGTAAGTCAAGTGATTCTACCACTTCTGATTGCTTATGCGGGCCTCGTGATTGGAAGTGAATGTTGGGGTTCATGCCATATTTTCACAACATCTTGTGAAGTGGATGAAAAACCCAGAGGACAATTTAAAAGTTGGACTTTAAACACTGATATTTTCACTTGTTCTAGGACATTAGTTAATTGGTATGTGCTGGATGCACATGGTTAATGAAATCCACTTATTCAGTCATTGAGCGAGACATCATGGAAATAGGCCCTTTGCCCCATCTTGTCCATGATGGACCAAGTTGCCATACTGCGCTTCTTCCATTTGCCTTCATTTGGTCCCAAGCCCTTTCAAATCGTTCTATCCATATAGGCTATTAATCCAAATGCAATTATCAATTCTGTGATTCTAGTGCACTGGAACATGGACTGAAGACTGTGCTATTAAAAAATGTGACAATGGAACAACTACAATTGTAAAACAATGTGTGGCGAAAAAACCTACATGTGCCAACAATTTAAAGCCCATTGAAGTAATAAATGAATGTGGCTGTGCAGACTGGGAATGTGGATGTTAGTATCATTTCTCTTTCTCGCTACTAACACACAGTGAATTATTTATACATTAACATTCTCTCTTTTGTTGCCTTTTCACAAAACAAACAAATGCTTACTCTTCCAGGTGAATGTGAAGTATATGGTGACCCACATTATAAAACCTTCAATCAGCTGTCCTATAGTTTTTACAAGAATTGCACTTACGTGCTTATGGAAGAACAGAATCCAAAATACAAGTTGCGTGTTCTAGTGGACAATTACTACTGCATTTCTTTTGTGCCTTTGTCATGTCCAAAAGGCTTAATCATTTTTTACGGAAATGTTAATATCGTCATCACAACTCATAATGTCAATGTGGTGAGTATTCTGCTGGTTATTTGCGGTATTACTGCCCCAGACCTCCTTAGCTCAATTGAATTGGCAAGACCGGCATTGTGGTGCAGCGGTAGAGTTGCTGCCTTACAACACCAGAGACGCAGGTTCGCTCCTGACTATGGGTGTCGTCTGTACAGAGTTTGTGCGTTCTCCCTGTGCCCCCATAGGTTGTCTCTGGGTGCTCCGGTTTCTTCCCTTAATCCAAAGACGCACAGGTTTGTTGGTTAAATGGCTTCTGTTAATTGTGGCTAGTGCGTAGAATAGAACTATTGTGTATGGATAATCATGGTCATCACGGTCTTGGTGGGCGAAGGACCTCTTTGCCCCCTCTACCTCTAAACTAAACTAAGACAAATATTCTAATCTTTAAAGAAGGTGGTCACTGTCACTGATGGATCACTACTTGGTGCCTTTAAAATGGGTAAAAGAGAACACTGAACTTATTTAAATAGACTCCTTTAGGAGCACGATACATTTATTTTATTAATATTATAAACAAACAAAATCATCTGGTTAGCAATATGCAATATCCATCAGGTCTTGTTGCTTTGCAGCTGATGGTTTAATGCAACTGTTTTATAATTTTACAGTTGACAATTGATGGAATTCAACAAAAGGTTCCCTACACTACAAATGGAATATGGATAACTGAACTACCCAATGGAGGTGTAAATATTTACTTCACTGATATTAAAACAACAATTGTTGCCTCCCGGCTTAATTTTAAGTTAAGTGTGGCCGAACGTTTCTTCTTGAATAATACCCAAGGACAGTGTGGTATGTGATTTTATATTTTAATAATGTGTTGTTTGATCATTTTCCATTTTATTCATAAATTAAAATTGGTGGAGTTTTAATGTTCTCTATACAGCATTTGCAAGAATTTGTGTTTCTTTTATCTTTTAGGCACTTGTACAACATTTCACGATGATGACTGCATTAGACCAAATGGAACAATAGAGGACCCTGATTGCTGCCCCACAACAGCACGAGATTGGATGTATAATGACCCCAACAAGCCATATTGTGTCGCAACTCCTCCAGAATCTTGTTCTACGCCCACTCCAACTCCTATACCCCCTCCCATTCCCCCCAATTGCAAAACAATGTGCAAGAAAATATTAGAAACGTATGTAAGATTTTAAGCTATTAATTTCATTCAAAATAAATTCTAAATATCTGGTGTGGGGCAGTTAGAGGGAGGCCATGCTGAAGCCTGGGGATCATTGCTCATGAATCTCCATGTAATCATTAAACTGTGCTCTCCCTCTATACCTATCATTACAGTACAGTCGATGTTGTTTACAGATTTTCAGAAAGCCTTTGATAAGGTGCCACACGTGAGGCTGCAAAGGAAGATGAGAACCCATGGTATCAAAGGGCAAATACCAGCATGGATAGCAGGTTGGCTGGATGGCAGAAGACAAAGAGTGGCAATAAAGGGGGCTTTTTCTGGTTGGCTGCCAGTGACTAGCGGAGTTCCGCAGGGGTCGCGACTCTTCACGTTGTCTAGTAATGATTTGGACGAGGGGATTGAAGTGTTTGTGGCCAAGTTTGCGGATGATACGAAAATAGATGGAAGGGCAGGAGGGAGCAGGGATTCTGCAGAATGGCTTGGACAGTGAAGTGACAGATGGAATATAGTGTAGCAAAGTGTGGAGTCATGCATTTTGGTAGTGGGAATAAAGGCGTGGACTATTTTCTAAATGGGGAGAGAATCCATAAATTGGAGGGACAAAGGGACTTGGGAGTGTTGGTGCAGGATTCCCAAAAAGTTAATCTGCAAGTCGAATCGGTAATAAAGAAAGCAAACTCAATGCTAGCATTTATTTCAAGAGGGCTTGTTTTTATGTGGGGGGTGGGGGGTAGGGGGGTGTTGCGGGAAACCTTTTCTAATGTCTTACCTCGACGGAGATGCGATTTTTTCCGTATATCTCTGTCCGCACTGCAGCCTAACATTGAGTAGTTGGTGGCCTTTGCTGGACACCAACTTCGAGATCTCTATCGCGGGAGCCTGCGGACTTAACATCGCGGAGCTCGCGTTCCTGGTCGGGGATCAACTTTGGGGCTCCAACCGCATGAGCCTGCGCACTTTAACATCGCGGAGCTCGCGGTCTCTGGTTAGAGACCGACTTTGGGAACTCCAAGCCACAGGAGCCCCGACCTCAGGAGAATAAAAGAGGAAGCGGATTGGACTTTATTGCCTTCCATCACAGTGAGGGACGTGGGGAATCCACTTTGGTGGATGATTATGTTAACATTTATGTAGTTGTGTGTCTTGTCGCATTTTTTTTTAGTATGGTAATTCAAATTCACTGTCCCTTAATTGGTACATGTGACAATAAACTGACCTTGAATGTTGGGCACCATATCTGAGGAAAGATGTGCTGGTTCATAGTTAGTTCATATTTTTATTTTATTTTTGACGTTGCCAACATAAACTAACAGGATCTACCTTCATAATAGCCGTTAAATTTCAGAAAATTTTAAGTATTATTCTAACGTTGGAAAAATAATAATGGGGTGGGCATTGGTGAGGATAGGGATCTATGTCACATTATATTCGCTTGTTCCTTTCCGAAGGGCAGATGAGGCAATCCATTTTTTGCATAACGTGCAATCAACAAAATGTTCTTCCAAGAATAGTGGTGTTTGAGAGGCTTGTGGGCCAAAGGGACTGTTCCTGAGCTGTACTATTCTATATTCTACGTTACAGAGTTGCATTTTATTTGACATTTTTTTGGGTTGTCTGCCTTGATTTGTCACAAGGAAGTAAGGGTGAACTCCATCTAGGCAGGGTTTTTATAAACAGAAGCAGGAATTCCAGTTTCTGAACAGTAAGGATAATACTCAGATCTGAACATGCATTGTCACCCTTGACAATTGGCTAAACATGCAATTAATTTTCCTCGCAATCTGATTTTGTAAGGAAGAGTATGTTTCTGGTTAGGACCCTCAGTGAGAAATTGACCCATTTCTGGTATCCAGATGCCCTCCAAAGGAACTACGTGGGGCAAAGCCAGACTTTGTTCAATGGTCAGTGGTGGCTTACTTCAAGGTGGTTTCCATTCTCGTACCATTTCGATCATGAATAAATCAAAATAATAATTTATTTCTCAGTAATAAAAATGAAAGTTTGGTTTAGATTTATATTGATAGCGCTTATAATTTACCAAATGTATAGTTTAAAATGTAAAATGACAAAGGAAAATATAACAAAGCATTTATTTTCATCTGTTTGTGATTTTCCCTACAGACCATTTGAAAACTGCACAAATAATTTGGTTACTACTTATTATGAATATTGTTTATTTGACTGTGCTGAGACAAATTCTACAGAACTTGTCTGTTCCATCATTCAATCTGCTGCTGGCAATTGCGGCAATGACACATGTGTTGACTGGAGATCCCCTGCTGGTGAATGCAGTAAGTACTTTGAATCTAGGAGACCATCTAATCGCACTTTGTAACATAGTCCTTATGTGTTTTAATTTGTTAACTTTGATTTAACATATCATCCATTTTAAAATGGGCAGATAATAGGCTAACTTTGGGTATCAGGCAGAAGTAAGAATGGGGCAGAATGCTGCCTTAGACATCCAATTTAGAATATTTTAATACCATGGCTCAATCTGTGTCCAGTAGAAGATCTACCCAAATTAAATAAAAAGTGTCAACTGACTCTCAGTCTGAAGAAGGGTCTCGACTCAAAATGTCACCCTTTCCCTCTCTCCAGAGATGTTGCCTGTCCCGCTGAGTTACTCCAGCATTTTGTGTCTATCTACTGAGTAAGGTTCAGGTGGCCAAAGGATACAGGTTGAGAACAAAGGATGCTAACAAATGGGCAATTTACAGGGAAAGGTTTACAGAAAATCTCAAGGATGATAAATGTTTGGAGTTTAGGATCTACATATCGGAGCTTCCCAGACCATAGGAGACCAGTGAGAAGGTGAAGGAAGATGAAATATTCTATTTTAAAGATTCTTTAAACCTCTGTGTAGAAGTGATTATAAATTAGCAAGCCATTTCACATCCCTCCTTTTGGAAATAGAAATTAGGATGCAAGGAATTAAAAACTGATGCTTATATCGGTGCATGTGCCTAAAATTTATAAGTGTACAATGCACTTATCATGTAGATTTCTTTAAAACAAACTCATAATATATAGCAAATTGGTAAAATATAACTGATAAAATTATTTAAAAAAAGATATCAGCAAGGCTCTCACAGCTTTTCTGGCATATGGGAATAATTTTCACAGACAGTACTTTTTAAATTTTAAATTCCATTACCATTTAAATCACTCATTTTGCCACAAAACTTTGAAGGAACAGAAATAAATGGCTGCAATTGTTCCCAAGATAACCCAGCTTGCACTGCATTTGAATGATAAGGCAGTGTTTGCCTGTGACGGCCATGTCATTTCCCTGGAAGCATCACTCTTGTATCTGCCCCAGGAAGTCGGGAAGATCTTAACTAGTGATAAGGCTTCAAGCATTGGCAATTAACGCCCCACCATTGACCACTGCTCATCAATGACATTTAGAAACAGTTGAAATAGATTTACATCATTAATTTAAGAAAATAACTGCAGATGCTGGTACAAATCGAAGGTATTTATTCACAAAATGCTGGTGTAACTCAGCAGGTCAGGCAGCATCTCAGGAGAGAAGGAATGGGTGACATTTTGGGTCGAGAAGAAGAAGTCGGGTGAAGAAGGGTCTCGACCCGAAACGTCACCCATTCCTTCTCTCCTGAGATGCTGCCTGACCTGCTGAGTTACTCCAGCATTTTGTGAATAAATACATAATTAATTTCAAGCTTTAAAATATTACGTGTTATATCAGCACCTGTGCTGAATAATTAGGGTAGCACAGTGGCGCAGCAGTAGATTTGCTACCTTTGAAGCGCCAGACACTGGGGTTCGATCCTGACTATGGGTGCTATCTGTACGGACAACTGTCCATTTAGTTTTTAATGATCCCTTGGTTATTTGTCTTTTCCCCGCAATGATCCATAAAATTGGCTAAATATGGCGTGTATGCTACTCGCTATTTGCTTCTCTGCCTACCTTGGCATCAGAAGTCACTTTTTAAATTTCATGTGCCTCTTAGCCATTCTCTGGATCAGGATTAATCTCATGATGATTATATCGCTTGTCAGCGTGGATACTAACAAACACACCATGATCGGAACTTTTTAAGGGAACCTATTTCTCTGCTATTTTTCTTCATTGAAAAATTCTCTCAATAGTTAATCTGAAAAAGGAATTGTTATACATTTTAAACCTAATTACTTGTTATTTTTTTTTAGAAATGAATTGTACAGAAAACTTTGTTTATAAGGCATGTGCTACTCAGCTTGACCATTACTGTGAGGACAAGTAAGTATGGGGCTACTTTGATGTACAATTTCAGTTCAATTAGTTAGTAGTGAACATCGGAAACTCCAGTTGTTGGAATCGTGAGCAAAGCACAAAGTGCCAGAGGAGCTCAACAGGTCAAGCAGCATCTGTGGAGGGAATGCACTTGCTCTGCTCTCCCAGGTGGAACTAGGTCAGATTTGTCCCGGTCCTCACCGAATCAGCCACCGCACCCAACACATCATTCACTGACATTTCCACCAACTTTCCATGTGATCCTACCACCCGTCACATCTTCCTTCCTCCCATTTTCTGCAGAGACCAGCCCCTCTGCAATTCTTTGGGTCGCTCATCTCTTCCCACCTCACCCGACTCCTCCCCTGGAACTATTTCCTGCCCCCACAACTGACATAATACTTGTCTCTACACCTTTTCTCTCACTTCCATCTAAGGACCCCAGCAGCTGAGACAGAGGCTCACATGTATTTCTTCAATCCTCACCTACTGCAATTTGATGCTGCAAATGTAGCCACCTTTACATTGACGAGACCATACTTAGACTAGGCAACAGTTTTAGTGAATACTTCCAGCCTGTCCTGCAAGGCCTGCTGGAGTTCCCGGTTGCAAAACCATTTTATGTCCCCTTCCCATTCCCATACCAACCTTTCTGTTGTGGCCTCCTCCATTGCCAAAATGAAATCACTCACAAACTGAAGGAACAGCATCTCATATTCAGCTTGGGTAGCTTACAACCCAATGGTATGAACTATGAATATCCTACTTTCAAGTAATACCCTCCTTACCCCGTTGCACTACTCCCAGCATCTCCCACTCCTCCCCCTCATCTACTCCGTTCCCTTCTTTATATACTCATCTACCATCCCAGTCTCCTATTTTCCTATTATACCTATCTTTTCCCCTCCTCATCTCTTTCCAGCTTTATCCTTCCCTCCAGCTTAATGTTTCATCCCTCCTCTTTACTCCTACCTGACATTGTTTTTTCACCTCTAGCCAATGTCACTTGAGACTCCACCCATCTGGCAAACAAATCCGCTCATCACTAGTCAGGCTTTGTCCTGCCACAGCTTCATTTTTTCAACTTTCTCCTCCCTATTCCTATCAGTCTGAAGAAGGATCCTGATCCAAGACATCATCTGTCCATTTCCTCCACAGATGCAGCCTGACCCGCTGTTCCTTCACCGCTTTGTGCTATTCCAATATATATATATATATATTTTTTAATCGCCTTTAAAATACGTAGTTAGCTTCAAAACATTTTTCTCCTCATCACTTTGGCAGAAGAAGGAATCAAGCAGCAACATAAAATTAACTAAATTGATCAACAATCGTACGTCATGGTGGGGCAGCATCACCTTAACCCTGGATAAGCACTAGGTGGGCCCAGAGATTTAAGAAAATCTCAAGGAAATTCAATTCCAAGAAATAGTTAGCATGCTTAAAATAAAAGTTAAAATCTATTTTAAACCCATTTCCTCTTGATTGTGAATTCTAAAATCACACTAATTCATAAAACATCTCAGTGGTATCTTGTCTGGTTGCTTGCCCAGACACCAGAACTGATGCCCCTGATTCCATTCAAGGTTGCCAATCATAAGGCATAATCTCAGGGTGGGATGGTGGCACCGTGGTAGAGATGCTGCCTTACAGCGCCCGAGACCCAGGGTCGATCATGACTACAGGTGCTGTCTGTACGGAGTTTGTATGTTCTCCCCATGACCTGCGTGGGTTTTCTCTGGGTGCTCTGGTTTCTTCCCATACTCCAAAGATGTACAGGTTTGTAGGTTAATTGGCTTTGGTTAAATTGTCCCTAGTGTATGTAGGATAGTGTTGGTGTTCGATGATCGCTGGTCAGTGCATACTCGCTGGACTGAAGGGCTAGATTCGTTCTGTATCTCAAAACAAAAACAAAAAAATAATTCTGCCAAGTATCATTGTAATGATAAACCAAATCCATGCCTTTTTACAATTGAGAAAGTTCTGAAGACCAGGAAACTGAGGAATGACAATGGGGTTTTCTTGGGGATAGTCTGCATTGCAGAGGAGATGCTGGACATCTTAAAATATATCAAGGTAGATACATTTCTGGGGCCTGATCAAGCATATCCAAGAACTGTGAGGAGCTAGGGAAGAAATTGTGGAAGGCCTGGCAGAGATATTTGCATCATTGTTAGCCATGGATGAGGTGTTGGAAAAATTGTACAACTGTCTTATACACTGTAACATAACATTCCAACATCTCTACTCAATATCCTTACTGAAGGCAGCCAATATACCGAAAGCTTTCTTCACCACCCTATCTATCTGAGTTGGTGCAAGGGGATCCCTGAAGCCATTCTTCTGGTACAATTGCTGGGATTACAAACTAGAAATCGATGTGACAATAAACACCTTCTCTTATAAGATGGTAACTGCATTCTAATTTTCAGTTCAGTGATGAAGGGGAAAAATCTACTTAATTATCATGAAGGTTGTTTCTGTCCAGCTGGAATGATGAAATCTGAAGACAAGACGAAGTGTGTTTCAACATGTAAGTTTGGAGTGAATAATGCACAATTTTGATCATTGTATCAATTAAAATAACTCATGAACCTTTTTCTTTAAAAAACAGGTTGCCTGGATAATAATGGAAAACGAAGAGAGGTAGGATTTTGAAATTGTCTTAGTGCAAAAGAAGCTTTATAAGCACAATTGAACAATTTGTTTTTTATTCCACTTTCTTACCAGGAAAAAGTTGTTGAAACATTTTACTGAGATAGACAGAACATAGAATAGTATAGCACACCAACAGGCCCTTTGGCCCACAATGTTTGTGCCAAACACAATGCATAGTTAAACATCTGCCTGTACATGATCCACATCCCTTCTATTTCCTGTACTTCCATGTGCTTATCCAATAGCCTCTTAAATTACACTTTCGATTAAGCACCACAGTTTGCCTCCACCACATCTACCCCTGACAATACTGACACTACTCTCTGTGAAAAAACACTTGCCTCACAAATCTCCATTAAACTATCCGACTCTCTCCCATGCCCTCCACCTGTAGACATTTCAACGCTGGGGAAAAGGTTCCGACTCTCTACCCTCTCAAAATTGTATATAGCTCTGTCATGTCCACCCTAAATCTCTGATGTTCCAGAGAAAACAATCCGTCTATCCAACTTCTTCCTCTAGCTGAAAACCTCTAATCCAGGCAAACCTCTTCTGCACCCTTTCCAAAGCCTCAATATCTTTCTTGTCATGGAGCGACCCGAACTGCTGGCAATGTTCCAAGTGCAGCCTGATAAAAGTAGCTACGTCATGATTTCCTGACTCTCATATTCAATGCCCCTAGCAATGAAGGTTAGCATACCATATGCCTTCTTTACAATCCTATCTAATTGTGCTGTGATTGTTAGTGAACTTGGACTCCAAAATCCCTCTACACTGGGTCTTGCCATTGACTGTATACTCTCTCCTTGCATTCAACATCTCACACTTGCTTGGGTTAAACTCCATTTGCCATTACTCTGCAGCTGATTGTTACCTGTCGTTATCCTTCCTTACTGGAACATGTTGATTATGCTGGCCTTCAAACAACTCCTCTGTGGATTTACCAAATAACAACTGCTCCCAATCTAACTCCTTATCTTCTGCCGAATAACATTATAATCTGCCTTGCTCCAATTGAGTACCATCCCCCAACATCCAGACCTGTTCCAATTCAAAACAATCCTAAAACTTTGAGTTGTGATCCCTATCTCTGAATTCTTCTTCCACTGCAACACCAGTCACCTGGCCAGGCTTGATTCCCAACACATCATCCATATGATCCCTCCTCAAGTCGGAGTATCCACATACGGGTTAATGAAACCTTCTTGGATACACCAAACAAATTCTTTCTCATCTAATCCTCTTCCCCTGAGTAAGTCCCAGTCAATATTAAGGAAGACACCCACAACCACAACCCCGTAGTTCTTGCATCCTTCCGTAATCTGTCTACATCTTGGATCCTCTATCTCCCAAGTATCTATTGGACGCCCTATAATGTAAACAGAAACTCCAACCCCACACACGCAGGCACCAGTAAACCAGGAGACCAAGCAAACCAAACAATGGTAAAAGTGCCAGGAGAACGATCCTGGACAAGATTTGTTGACTTAAATTGCTTGTAGTTTTTCTTTGTGAAGCCAGTTGAGTGTACTAATCTTGTTTTTTTCTTTCGTAGATAAATGATAACTGGCGGGATCAGAACAATACTTGTATTTCCCACACATGCACTGGAAGGGGGGTCGTAACACATACAAAGACTTGTGCTCTTCAAACTTCTTGCAAAGAGGTTTGTATAATAGATAAGTTGCAAGTTACATTTATTTTTATTATCCTGGCGATCTTAATTAGATAGCGATGCAGTTAGATGAAATTACCAATTACTATAAAGCTAATAATTTGAAGAACAAATATTAAATTAAAAACATAAAATAGCAAAAGACTAGTAATAATCTGATAGTAATCTGATAATCAGGTAGTAATAATCTGACATATCAACCGAATATTGGAATAGAATCACAGAATTGTTATTCCATGCTAGAAGGCCATTGAGCCCATTATTCCTACAATGGCTTTCTATGAACAAGTTAGTCACTCACATTCTTTTTTCATAGCTCTGATTTGTTTCTCCTTCAGGTCGGCATTCAGCTCTTGCTTGAAAGTGACAATTGAAACTATTTTCATTACTGCCACAGACAATGAATTCTTAACCATGATTACGCTCAACCCAAAAAAGGTTTCTCTCAACCCCTCTCCTCCTAATCAGAGGAAAAATAGATCACCCCTCGTCCTTACCATCCGACCAGATTACCGTATCCTACCACATTAACCACAATTTCTATCACATTCAACTAGATTTTAACATCTCCTTCCTTTAGCATTTTGAAGGGACTGTTCTCTTTGTGACACCTTGTTCTGCTCTCCATCTCCACCAACCACTCCCTTTCTCACAGACTGTTCAATGTAGCAAGAGGAGAAGCTACACTTGGTCGTTCACCTGTTCCCTTCCCAGCATCCATCGACCTAAACATTTCTTCCAGCTGAAGCAACAATTCAAGGCTGCATTTGGTGTTTACAATTGTTCTCCTTGATATTGGAGGATGGAAACAAAATTGGGTGACCTCCGCAGAAGGCTTGTGTTCAGTCTGGAGGGGCTACCCCGTTGGCTGCCACTTTAAGTTACTATCAGATTCCTATTTCAATCTATTTTGACCTCCTGCACTGTTATAGTGAGATTCAACAGAGCTGGAGGAACAATACAGCAATCTCCATTTTGGACACATTACACTCTTCCAGACTCAATATTAAATTCTACAATTTAAGGTAACCCATTTTCTCTGACTATGTGAGAATTGGTCAGGTCCTCCATCTACAATTTTGGATCAGTTTCTCCATTAAGACAGCTTGACACTGCTAGTAACTGTTACAGCTTTTGCATTCATTTGTATGTGTTCTCACTCTGTCTTATTTCACACACTGTATTAAGAACCATGTTCTCTTTCCCTGTCGTTAACCCACTGACCATTTGAATTTACAACTTGTTCCCACTGAACCCTGATCTCACCCTTTGTCCTTTCCAAAGGACACCCATTACCGCCAATCCACCACCTTCCCTGAGGCTTAATACCAACTTGTTTCCTCCCCTTGCCAATTTTGACAAGGTGTATTCAACAGAAATGTCAGCTCTGCTTCTCCTTCCACAGATGCAGTCTGATGTGATGAATGTTTCCAGCATATTCTGTTTTTATTCCAGATTTTCAAAAACTGTAGATTTTTTTTAGATTTCATTTCTGCTCACGGCTCCTGTAATTCTCTTGCAATTATTTTAAATCTACATCCTCTGGTCTTGATCTTTCCATAAATGGATATAGTCCCTCTGTTTAGACACTTCATTTTGAATGCCTCCAAAAAGGCCTCTCAATACCCTCTGCTTTCAAACAACCAATTCTGGCAAGTAATGGAAGTTCTTCATGTTCAGACCCATACTATGAATTTTCTCCGCACATTCACCAGGTTTAGTGAAGTGTCCTTGCTCTTGCTTTTAATGAACCCCAGTGTCCTTTCCTAATTTAAGCACTTTTAAATATTGTAAAATATTAAACAGAGAATGTTAAACATTGTAGGTATCCCTCTGTCATAAAGCAGAAAATAAAAATCTTAAACCCTTAAATGTGAACTCTCTATGTTCTGCTTCCCTTCCTTTTTAGTCCTGGGCTGAAGGGCCTGTTTACATACTACTGAATTTTCTCCGCACTTTCTCCAGATTTGGTGATATGTCCTTCCCCTTGCTGTTAATGAACCCCAGAGTCAATTTTGAATTTAAGGACTTTTTCAAGCTACCTTTAAAAATTAAGTAGAAAACGCTAAACATTGTAGGCATTTTTCTGACATAAAACAAGGGAACAAAAATCTACTTAAACTCTCTATGTTCTGCTTCCCTTCCTTTTCTGTCCTGTATGCCATTGAACTCACTTTCTTAAAGTATTTAAGAAATACTTTACATCTTACAGATGTCTGTAAGATGTCTGGCAATTACCTCATTAACTCAAAAAGGCTGACATCAAAAAACTGATGGCAAGATAAAACGTAATTGAAGCTTTAGATCCTCAGAAACAAGTTGCTAACCAACAGCCCCAAGGACCGCATGGCAATTCTGTGATCATTGAAATAATTCATTGCGAGTAGGCATGAGGCATTTCTGAAAGACTTCTTAGCACATAAACAAAACCTTCACTTTTTTTATTTATAATTTTAACACATAATATCTTTTTAACATTCTTACCTGATCAAGGTCTGATCACTATGGGGCAGCACAGTGGCGCAACACCAGAGACCCGGGTTCAATCCTGACTACGAGTGGTATCTATACGGAGTTTGCACGTTCTCTCTGTGACAATGTGGGTTTTCCCGGGTGCTCCTGTTTCCTCCCACATGCCAAAGACATGCAGGTTCGTAGGTTAATTGGTTCTGTAAATTGTCCCCACTGTACAGGATAGAACTAGTGTACAGGTCGGCACAGACTCGGTGGTCCAAAGGGCCTGTTTCCATGCTATATCTCTGAACTAAATTAAAACTAAACAATGTATGCCTGGATCATGCACAGTATTAAATCTAACTGTTAAATCTTTGTTCAGTCTGACAGAGAATGGGATGATGAACACTGTTGCTACATCTGTATCTCTCAAGGTAAATATTTAATTTTTAATAAATGCTTTAATTTTATAGAACGTTGCAGATGATTGCTATGAATTATCAACCAAATTCAATATTCCTAACTAGGTCTAATTGTGAATCAACTCATATCACAGATTTTTTTCCTCAGTGACAGTAAATTGTTTAGTCAGGCTTTGGGTCTTTCTTAATATTCATATTTTTAGCAACATTACTAATTGTTATTTGAACATGTTGCTAGGTTACTACAATTTTTTGAAAATGATTCAACATTTGAACAAAACAATTTATTAATTATGAGATAATAGTTGTGGGCCTTAAGGTATTACCAATTCCACTTCATAAACAAATCGTTATCAGAGATTGGCCATTTGTTAAATTCTAATGATATTCTTTCCCTTTCTCAAATATTTCACTGGGTAACACAATGTGTGATAAATTGTTCTATATGGGTGTAATATAAAAGTTTAATTTTTATCAGCAAGTTGCATTCAGTTTTAACATAGATGGATAAAGTTAAAAAGTCCTTGATGTAGAAACTTCTATCCTACAGAGCCCTTGGCAGTTCTTATGATCTTTAAATTAACAAAACAGCCACGGAAGTGCTTTTGCTATGTTGTAATTGTTGTCAAATGGAGCCACGGCCATTTTATGTCCAATAAACATCACCTGTTTTGATGTGTTGTTATGGAAAATTATGCTGGATAAATGTTGATCAGACACTAAGTTAACTCCCCTGTATTTCTTTAAGTAGTGCCAGCAGATCTTTAACCATGTAAGAGTCTATTTCAAAATTAGTTTGGATTAAGTCAATTTAACATTTGAGGCTAGGAACTCGTAACATAAATATCAATTAAATTCAGCATGACATTTCCACTTAATTGACAGATTAGGAGTTGGATAAATTTGGAAAATACCACTCTTGTTTATTAGGCAATAGTCTGAGCAAGAGCAGAGGGTCACTATTGGAGCAAAGTATTAGGGACATAAGACTATATTTCTCCATTCTTTCTCAGCTCTGGTTATTTTTTGAAGTTGGACATGCCCTACTTTAAGACAAAAAAAATCTATTTGAGTTCTGCTGAATCATGGCAAAGTTTTATTTTTCAATAGCAGACTGCAAAGGATATTTTTACCCGATTCTTTTGTTTCATTTGCAGGTATTTTGGCATTCTTAGTTTTTATATAACATGGGGCAATCTGGGGAAAATCTGCAAATCTGAGTACAGAAGTTGGAGGGCATGTTGCAATTGTATAAGCATTGGTGAGGCCACATTGAGAGTATTCTGTTCAGTTCTGGGCACCATGTTATAGGAAAGATGTTGTCAAGCTGGAAAAAATTCCGAGGATGTTGCCAGGACTAGAGGGTCTGAACTATAGGGAGAGGTTGAGTAGGCTGGGACTCTACTCCAAGGAGCAGAGGAGGATGAGGAAGAACTTTTAGAAGTTGGACATGCCCTACTTTAAGACAAAAAAAATCTATTTGAGTTCTGCTGAATCATTTAGAACGGAGATGAGGAAGAACTTTTTCAGTCAGAGAGTGGTGAAGGTGTGGAATTCTCTGCCTCAGAAGGCAGTGGAGGCCAGTTCGTTGGATGCTTTCAAGAGAGAGCTGGATAGAGCTCTTAAGGATAACGGAGTGAGGGGGTATGGGGAGAAGGCAGGAACGGGGTACTGATTGAGAGTGATCAGCCATGATCGCATTGAATGGCGGTGCTGGCTCGAAGGGCTGAATGGCCTACTCCTGCACCTATTGTCTATTGTCTATTGATGAGGGTGATCTTAGAGGTGTATAAAATCATGAGGAATAAATTGAGTAGATGCACACATTCTCTTGCCCAGAGTAGGTAAATTGAGGACCAGAACGCATAGGTTTAAGGTGAAGGGGAAAAGATTTAATAGGAATCCGAGGGGTCACGTTTTCACACAAAGGGTGGCGGATGGATGGAAGAAGCTGCCAGAGGAGGTAGTTGAGACAAGGACTATCCTGACATTTAAGAAACAGTTAGACAGGTACATGGATAGGACAGGTTTTGAGCGATATGGGCCAAACGCAGGCAGGTAGGACTCGTGTAGCTTGGAACATGATGGCCAGTTTGGGCAAGATGGGCCGAAGGGCCTGTTTCCATGTTGTACCACTCTAAATAACTAAGAATAGCTAAGTATAAATGAATCTGCCAAAAGTCAAAATCATTTGATGTTTGAACAATGATAACCATGATGTAAGATACAAACATAATTATTATTCAGTTGCAGATGAGGTTTACAATTGTTCGACTATTCATTCCAATAGGTTTGTGCAAACGGAAATCCATAATCACCAATGTCACAAAAGAAGTCCAGAATACAACCTGTACAGCAGCCATTGAACTATACATATGTGAAGGGAATTGTGCCAGCTCAGTTTAGTAAGTATTTTCCTTTTTGCTTCTCATTGTGGTTTAAAACAAAACCATTAAATACTGTTTCATATGGGAGATAGAATAATTACTGAGACTTGAAATAATAATCAGAGCAATACTTTTCACTTTAACAAACCTGTTCTGTTTAAGAGATACAAGTAAATTTAACTATGCACGGTTGCATATGATACTTTTGTTATTCCCTTTATATTCCAAATATTCTCTGCCAAGGTGGTGATTCAACATTTTTAGTTCCATGAAGACAGGTTGCAGATAATGAACACAAAACTGATGCAGTTTACTTATTGTGTCTTTCATGGTATCCCTACATCTCATCAGGCCGTATATGTGCTATACAGCACTATGACTCCCCAGGCTAGGCTAGTAGCAGATTACTCTGCAGTCCTTGCATGTGAGACTTTTCCCAGATTTTGTCCAAAGACCTCCAGTGTTACACACGAGAAAATTTTCCTTATCCATTTTTAAATGTTCCACTGTTCAACAGACAACGGTACCATACAGTACAGCTCCTCAAACATTGCTTGTTATTGACATTTGAATGCTCAACCTGCAGGAGGCTGTTTATAGGCTTCCAAACCCAACTAAATCAGGATATTTATCCATCAGGCACAATACTGCAATTTACATCTAAGCTTTTAAAACAAGAAGACCTCTGGCACAAAACCACTCGGTATCCATTTTCTTACTTTTGTTTTAATCTTGATCTCTGTGTTGATTTATACATAGCTGTATTTCAAATGTGGTCAGATGTTCTTTAACTCATTGCATCATTCATTCAAATATGAAATTCTCTTAAATATTTCAGATAAAATTTTACCATTAGGAAAATGTTTACATTGATTATCGCAATTATATAATCCTAGACCATTGTTCTTACTTTTACAACTCTGTCATCTTATTTTCCAGCTATGATACCCAGACACACAGAACTGAACGCAAATGTGAGTGCTGTCAAGAAATGGTGACCGAAGTTAGGAAAGTGAAACTTACTTGCCAAGATGGTAGAGAAAATGAATTGTACACCTACCCTCACATCACATCCTGTCACTGCATGAAGGAGGTCTGTCCTGGGTCTTCTACCGAAAAGCCACATGCTGAAATATTCTTTTAGATGATAAAGCACGATATTGAATCCAATCTGTTATTCTTTTGAAAAAATAAATATAATTCATTACATTTAGACAATCATAATAATATTTAGAAATAATTCTAGTTGGACTTCAAATTACAATAATTAATCTACATCATTATTACATTGCTTTATAAACTGCTTATTTGTTCTTAATTGCAAAAGTATATTAATAAACAACTGCAAGCAAATTTGCATGGTCAATTATTATCAATGAAAATGGTTTAATTTGTAAAATATCGAACCAAGGATGAGTATTTCATTCATCACATACGTATCATTTTCAAATGTGTTTTTTTTGCCAGATCCGAGGTAGGCTTGGACAGAAGTAGAAATAGAACAGAAAACATGGGGGCATTCTCTTCAGCCCACAATGAATGCACCAAACATGATACCATGTTAATCTAATTTCCCCTGCCCCTCCTCCTTCCATATCCTTCCTTACCTGCATATCCATGTGCCTATCAAAAACCCTCTTAAGCACCACTAATGTACCTGCTCCCACCAGCACCTGTGCCAGTACACTGCAGGCATGCACACTCGGTGTGAAAAAACCCTCACCCGATGCATGTCCTTAAAACGTCCCCCCTCTGACATATGCCCTTTAAGTCTTTCTATCCTGGGAAAAATGTTCTGACTACCTGCAAAGGGCAGAAAGTTCTGGTCATTACCCAACACATCTGAAATATTCTAACAAATATATTATTTTCTAAGAGTTGCCAGAAAAATGCCCTCTTTTAATGTGGAATATGGAATTTGCTGAACATTCATATTCCCAACCTTCATCACAAAATATTACTACGACTGTGTAAGAACTAGCTTGAACGTCACAGAGGTAGTCCTGAAGTGAATTGAAGTGGCTGTTTTGGTGGCTGCAAATACAAGAAAAGGTGCAGAGAAGATTTACGAGAATGTTACCAGAACTCAAGGGCCTGAACAATTGGGAGAGGTTGAGCAGGTTAGGACTATATTCCTTGGAGTGCACAAGGATGAGCAATGACCTTCGAGGTGTATAAGATTATGAGAGGAATAGATAGGGTAAACGCAGTCTTTTACCCAGAGTAGGGGAATCAAGAACCAGAGGACAAAGGTTTAAGGTGAAGGGGGAAAGATTTAGTGGGAACCTGAGGGGCAATTTTATTTAAACAGTAGATGTATGGAATACATCTACTGTGGTAGATGTGGTAGCTGAGGCAGCTACTATCATAACATTTAGAAAACACATGGACAGATACGTGGATAGGATAGGTTTAGAGAGATATATAGGCCAAAACGCAGGCAGGTGGGACAAGTGGGGCATGTTGGTTGTTGTGGGCAAGGAGGCCAAAGGGCCACTGACTCAATTAAGTCTACTTTATTTGCTTAAGATTTCAACATGAATTTTTGGAATCTCTCTGTATTATGCGTTAAAGGAGGGATTAAAATGAAGGGAGGCAATTCTTTATAAATGAACTGGAATTTACTTTTATTTAGGAGGTCAAACAAAAGTTCTTGTGAATGCTTGCATGGCTGGTACTTGCCTAGCTAGTACTATGCAGATGAACAAAGGAGAAACTTTCCTTGGGGTGAGGCTGGTCAGAAAATAGTTAAAATAATAAATGAATGCAAATAGTTTATTAATTTCGCTCTTGGGAGTACATGGATCCAATAATAATTGTAGACATCACACTGTTATTATAAAATCAAATATTCTCAATGTCTACCAGATTTCCATTTTCAGAATGATTGGATTCACCCATTCACTCTGAACCTTTGGTATTCTCTGCCTGATAAGGCAACCGTGGCCATGACACTGTTTATTGAAGTATGAGACAGATACATTTCTTAATGGTAAATGGATCAAGATATATACAGACCAGGTAGATGCAAGGTATTGAAGTAAGCAAATCATCCATGATCATTTTGAATGGTGGAACACGTCTGATGAGCCAAATAGCCACCGCTGCTCTACTTGCTAAGTTTGTTGCTACATAGCTCGCATGCACCAAACACATGTACATACTTGTCAATATTTCCCAGTATCATACTGCACGCATCATCTGGTGCAAGCTGATCTTTAAGTTTCAGGTGATCTTCAACGCAGAGTCTCGCTTGGGCCGGGACGGTGAGGACTCCTGTGAGTGGGAAGAGTTTCAGGAGAGGAAGGAAGCGCTGAGGGACCTGCAGCTTGAGCGGTCCCGAGGTGCTTACGTGAGGTCGTGAGTCCAGATGCTGCACGATCTGGACCGGGCTTCACCTTTCTTTCTCTCTCTGGAGAAAGGGCGAGGAGCCCGCAAACAGCTCGTCGAGCTGCTCGCGGACGATGGCTCCTCGGTCACAGACCCAGAGGGGATTAGTGCGTTAGTTCGGTCCTTTTATGGAACGCTGTTCTCCGCGGATGGTGTCAGCGGAGAGGCTCAGCGGGTTCTGTGGGAGGGGCTACCGACTATAGATAGAGGGGTGGTTGAACAGCTTGATGACCCCTTATCATTGGAGGAGGTGACTGGTGCCCTGCACCAGCTCAGAAGGGGTAAGTCTCCTGGGCTGGATGGGCTGACGGTTGAGTTTGTTAGAGCCTTCTGGGATGTCCTGGGGGGTGACTACATGAAGGTTCTGGGGGAGAGCCTGGCGACTGGGGAGATGCCCCTCTCGTGGCGCAGGGCAGTCGTTGTCCTGCTACCCAAGAAGGGCGAACTCCGCCTGTTGAAGAACTGGCGCCCGGTCTCTCTCCTCTGTACAGAGTATAAAGTTTTTGCACGGGCGATGGCAAATCGCCTGGGCTCCGTACTATCCCAAATGATCCACCCTGACCAGTCCTATACAGTCCCTGGTCGGTCCATCCAAGATAACATCCATTTGGTTAGGGACCTGATCCATCTGGCCCAGGGCACTGGTCAGTCAGCTGCTTTTCTATCCCTGGATCAGGAGAAGGCTTTTGACAGGGTGGACCATGATTACCTCTTCGGGACACTGCAAGCGTTCGGTTTTGGACCGCATTTTGTGGCCCGGGTCCGGCTTATGTACACCGCAGCAGAGTGTCTCGTGAAGATTAACCGTGCATTGTTGGCTCCCATTCGCTTTGGGAGGGGGGTACGCCAGGGGTGCCCCATGTCTGGGCAGTTGTACTCGGTCTGTGTGGAGCCATTCCTGTGTCTTCTTAGGAGGCGGTTGGCAGGCCTGGTTCTACCAGGACCGGGGGTGGAGGTGGTTCTCTCGGCCTATGCCGATGACATTCTCCTTACGTTTACTGATCCTGTTGACCTGCGGAGGATGCGCGAATGCCAGCAGGTGTTCTCAGCTGCTTCGTCCGCTAGGATCAACTGGAGTAAGTGCTCCGGACTTCTAGTGGGCCAGTGGCAGGTGGACTCCCTGCCGGAAGAGATGAAGGATTATGCGTGGAGTACCACGCACCTCCTCTACCTGGGGATCTACCTGAGTCCCACTGAGGATGCTTGGCCAGCGAACTGGCAGGAGCTAGAGACGAAAGTCGTCGCCCGGCTGGGACGCTGGTCAGGCTTGCTTAGGGTTATTTCTTTCCAGGGTAGGGTGCTGGTCATAAACCAGCTGGTGGCCTCAATGTTATGGTACCGGCTGGCCACTCTTGTCCCGCCCTCTACCTTTGTAAATGCTGTACAGAAGAGGTTAGTGGATTTCTTTTGGGGAGGGAGGAAACACTGGGTCTCAGCAGCAGTCCTGATTCTCCCGCTAGAGGAGGGTGGCCAGTCCTTGGTATGCGTGCGTACCCAGGTGGCAGCTCTCCGTCTCAGGACTCTGCGGAGGTACGTGTACGCGGAGCACCCTCCCAGGTGGCACGCTCTGGCCACGTGTTTTTTCCGCCAGGGCCAGTGCCTAAGGGGGGTTTGGCGGCTCCCGGTGGCGGGCATCAGTCGACCCGCCATGCGGGACATGCCAAGCTTTTACCGCGATGTGTTGAGAGTGAGGAATTTGGTCATCTTCAGTCAGCGTGTTGCTCCTCAGGGGGAGGGGGGTGTTGTGGCTGTGGGGGGGGGGCGGTCCTCACGCTGTCGCGGTGGGTGTTGGGGAGCGGCGTGTGCTTGGAGTGATTCCGGCCAAGCTTACCCCCGCTCCGCCGGAACTGCTCATCGGGCCCAGGCTCCGGAATATTTCCCGGGAGCCGGCCCCACACAACTTGAGCCGCCTCTCCCAGATGCCCAGCGTGCCGTTCCGTGATGCAGGCAGACGTTTACTGCATAGGATGCTCCTGCACACTCTGCACCTCCTCGCCTTCGTCTTCCGTCCGGATACGCCTTGGCGATCCGTGTTGCCACCTGATGGCGGGGGTGGTCCCCAGTGGAGGTCTCTCTACAAGGGAGTCCTCCCCCTTTACATCGGGGACCTGGGGTGGAGTGTTGCACAGAGCCGTGGTGTGTAATAAATTTTTGAGTCGGTTCATGGACTCGCCGGCCGCCTGTATTTTCTGCGGCGAGGAAGAGTCCGTGTTCCACATGTACATGGAGTGTGTGAGGTTGCTGCCCCTGTATGCGTATCTGAAGGGGTTGCTCCTCAAGTTTTGGCTGCATTTCAGTCCTACGATCTTGGTGTTTGGGCCCGGGGCTGGGAGTGGGGAGGGCCGGTCAGGAGGGTGGGATTTCCCTGTCGGTTTGCTGTTGGGCATGGCAAAGATGGCCATTCGTGGGTCCAGGCAGCGGGCGGTCGATGGTCTTGCCAGAGTGGGCTGCCTCACCCTCTTCCGGGCCTACGTCCGTGCGCGCGTGTCCCTAGAGAGAGAACACGCGGTGTCCACGGGGACTCTGGAGGCCTTCCATGAACGCTGGTCACCGCGGGGGGTTGAGAGCATTGTAAATAATGAAGGCAATGTTGTATTATAATGATTACCTGATGTTTTGTAACCTCTGATTGTGGTTTTGATGTGATGTATCATGTGTTTGTGCTGAATAAAGTCATTGAAAGAAAAGAAAGAAAGAAAAAAAAGAAAAAAAAAAGTATTCAAAGGGCCAACATATTCCTGTAAAGGTGAAAGTCAATGGTAACAAATATAGAGAAGCCTAGATGTCCATTGATATCGAGATTTGGATAAAGAGAAAAAGTAAGCATATTGCAGCTATAGAGAACTAAAGACAGGGAGTCATGTCAAGAGTATAAAATATGTAGGGTGATGTTTGGGAAGAAAGATGAGGAAATGCTGTGTGCTCTGTTTCACAGAAACATGGCTCCCCCCCACTCCCCAGACTCTGCTCTCCAGCCCAAAGGTTTCTCCATCCATTTCAGTCTTTCTGTCACTGATTTGGGGAGCTGTCTGAGGATTAAAATGTTGTTTACAATCTGTAACTATCTGAATTCAGTCACCCTTATGAATATCTGAATGACAGGAACATTTTAACAAGACATTTTAACAAAGTCCTAATACCCAAATTGAGAGCTTTAGAAAGTTTTGATTAACGGATAAGTAATTTCCAGTGAAACTATAATGTCCTGAGATCTAGTTATTTTAAATGACATTTTGACCATCACTTTTTTTTAAACTTTTAGCCGTAAATTTAATCCCGTATGCTTTTGCTCTCCTCTTTTGATTTCTGTACAGGTGTTTCAGCCATTTTAGTTCATAATTAAGAACAAAATTGTACTTATAGAAAAAATTTTCATTCACATGACCTGACTGAACCATAAATAGTGTCAGCGTTTTGTGTAACACTAACTTAAATTACTAAGATCATTACAAATATTGATCATATTGATTAGTGAACAGTCACCTTAAAGCTATTGGCTGCACAGGCAGAAAAGTGATGGGTGTTCACCCAGCAGAGCAGTGAGCTCAGGCAAGTGGTGGAGGTGTCCTCTGTGAGAAAGTACCATGATATTCAAGGACATGAGCATGGATAAATCCCCAGGGCCAGATGGGATTTATCCCAGGATGCTAGATGAAACAAGGGACAAGATTGCTGTGGTCCTAACAAATATTTTTACATCTGAGTTTACTATGGGTGAGGTGCCAGGGATGATATTGAAGAAGTTTCTGAGGGACAGGATTTATGTTCACTTGTAAAGCTAGGAGAAGTGAGCACTGTTTTGTTTTCTGAGGAGGTAATCAAAAAAATTGGTGTTGCTTTTTGTAAGGCTTATACAAAGTCCCACATGGGACGTCAAATTGAAGTTGTAAAAAAGGTTGGTTGGACCATACTTTGAGTATTGTGCAATAACACTAATGCTAAAAGGACAAGCCTAAATTCTTGTCATGGAGGGAAGGCATTGAAAATTATACATATAGCCTGAGACTGGATTTCAAGTATCCCAACAGGCTTTGGGAGGATGCTACTAGTTAGAGACAAACAGAGCGAAATGCTGGAGCCAGGAGATCAAAGGAGTGCAGTGAAAACGGTCACACGGTCATCTGGTGGGAGCAGAGCTGAAGGTACCTTCACAGCTAGGCAGTACGGCCTTGAGAAGATAAGGTGCCTGGAACGGACATATTGCAAAATAACTCTATAATGAGAAGGAGGTATGAACAAGCAAAATAAATAAGAACTCCCTAGCCTGATAAGGAATGAAGATGTGTTTTGTTTATTCAGCCCTTGGAGGAGTGACACCTTGAAATGATTGATTGTAAAGCCATGAGAGCCTTGCGTTAGAACAAAGACTTCCTTTCAAAGATGGAAGGAAAATTAGCATAAAAGAAGGGTGGTCCGAGGCAATGGCAGCAACAACCCGGGAACAACCATCACAAGAAGGAGGAACCCGAGTTCGAAGCTCAGCGAAGACTTCCCCCTACCAACAGAGTGAATCTGGCCAATTCATTCATATGGGTAATATCTGACTCCAAGTCATGAGTTTTGTGATTTAGTTTAAGAAGTGATAAGTTGAAATAGTAAAGTAAATGAGAAGTTATGAGAGGTCAATTGTTTGCATGCATGTTTAAAGTTACTCGAGTGTTAATAAAGATTAAGTTGTACTAAACAAAACTAAACCTTGGTTTAGTCTTTTGTTCGACACGTCAGTTGATACACTATAGAGTTAATAGGGTCAACAGTATCATACCATATTTACAGCAGATTTCCTAGATGTTACAGGGCTGAATAAGCAGTTTCAGAAGTTAAAGTACAACATTAGACACGGAGTAGAACAGGGGAGAAGGACTCACAGATATTCTCGCGGAAAGTAAGATAGAGAGGCATATTCAGACAAAGTTATGAACAGAGTAGAATCCAAATACGAGTCCACTCATTTTAATGACTTTCGACCCTCGGGTAATTTCTTTCAGACTTTATCACCTGCAGTTGATTGTTTTGCCATTCCCTTTCAAACCAGATCAATTACTGCATTCCTCTGCCTCACTCTCGTTTCAAGACGTACAGGTATGTAGGTTAATTGGCTGGGTAAATGTAAAAATTGTCCCTAGTGGGTGTAGGATAGTGTTAATGTGCGGGGATCACTGGGCGGCACGGACTTGGAGGGCCGAAAAGGCCTGTTTCCGGCTGTATAGATATGATATGATATGATATGAAGACATTACTTCTCTATTGTTGTAAATTATGATCACTATTTGCTTCTGGAAATTTGCAACTTGTTGTATTTGCATGATCAGATAACGCAAGCTTCCTTGTGGAACCTGAAGTCAAGTCAAGTCAGTCAAGTTTATTTGTCACATACATATACAAGATGTGCAGTGAAATGAAAGTGGCCACGCCTGCGGATTGTGCTAAACTACAAAACAGAATGGAAAAAAATAAATTAACACAAAAAATAAATTAATACAGTAAATTAAATTAGTCCCTGGTGATATGAGAGTTAACAGTCCTGATGGCCTGTGGGAAAACAATATTGATCTTATCAGTGTTTGCTATAAAAAATTCAAACTCTCTTTATAACTATGGATGCCATGGATACGTATCTTTGATTTCACTGTTGATGGTGATGGAGATTTTTGTTAGTAATCATTACAAGACAAGAAACAAATGCTGACAAATATAAGATAATTAGGGGATTGGACACATTAGAGGCAGGAAACATGTTCCCAATGTTGGGGGAGTCCAGAACAAGGGGCCGCAGTTTAAGAATAAGGGGTAGGCCATTTAGAACGGAGATGAGGAAGAACTTTTTCAGTCAGAGAGTGGTGAAGGTGTGGAATTCTCTGCCTCAGAAGGCAGTGGAGGCCAGTTCGTTGGATGCTTTCAAGAGAGAGCTGGATAGAGCTCTTAAGGATAGCGGAGTGAGGGGGTATGGGGAGAAGGCAGGAACGGGGTACTGATTGAGAGTGATCAGCCATGATCGCATTGAATGGCGGTGCTGGCTCGAAGGGCTGAATGGCCTACTCCTGCACCTATTGTCTATTGTCTATTGACTGAATGAATTTGTTATCATGGAATTCCCACATCTTTTTCAACAAGAAGTATGTAGTTGGATGACAAGGGAATCCTCTGTTCTCACAGGGTATGGTCTTTCTAAGTCTTGCAAAAAATGCTGCAAAGATGTTACATTACCTCAGCAATGTGACCATTAACTGACTTGCAGTGAGCAGATTATTTGCTATTTTGTCAGATCAGTCAAAACTCTGTAATATAATTACATTCCACAATTATGTGTTCCTAGTTTTCCCTACCTAATATACAAGTCAGAAAAGCTTTGGTACGAGACTGTTGTGGGTCATTTTACAAGAAAAAAAATACAAGAAATATAATAAATGTTGGAATTAGCCTTGAAACAGGTTGGGAAAATGGCCAACATAGGGTTAGGAGGGTAATTAGATGTGTCGATTTGTTAAGCTCTCGGCACAGCTAGCTGGAATAACATTGGATGTTGTAAGCCAGGCCGAGAGTAATGAAATACCCGGGAAATGGGTCTTTTGCCCATTTGTTAGATATGGGCGTGAGGTGTCAAAATAACAGGAAACATAAGGTTACAGATAAGTCTGAGGAAAGACAAAGATGAAAGGTTACAAGATATTGATTAATGATGACTTATTTCAGGTCCACTAGGGTGGTGAGGGCCTGGAACGCATTGCCAGGGGTGCCGTTGGAGGCAGATATGACAGTAGTGTTTAAGAGGCTCACCAATGTCTTATATAACAGTCACATGATCTCCCAATTTCTATACTCAATACTCTGATGATGAAGGCCAATGTGCCAAATGCCTTTATGACCACCCCATCTACTTTCAAGTGACGCCACTTTCAAGGAACTATGTATCTGCACTCCAAGATAACTCTGCTCCACCACACTTCCTAGAGCACTACTATTCACGGGATATATGCCCTGCTTTATATTTAGACTTCCTAAAAAGCAACACCTCATATTTCTCTGTATTAAATTCCATCGACCATTCCTTAGTCCACCTGCCCAAACAATCAAGATCCTGCAGCAATTTTTGACAGCCATCTTCACTATCTACAACACCACCCACTTTAGTGCAACTGCCTTCTATGAATAAGCCAGTTCTGAATCGAAACAAAGTCATTATGAATCCTGTAAATCTTTTGTATGTTCAGGGAATGTATTTTATCAGTTTTTGTTTTGTATATATTTTTAAATTCTGGATAAAGTTTATTTATTGGGGAAAAAAAAACTTGGCTTGCCTGAGCAGAAAAATGAGGCACTATTTTTTTTTAATTGATGCTTCTTATCTGCGGAATGGTACTTAAATTCCAGAGAGGTTTGCAAGTATTCTCACATTAAGCCATGAATTTGCTTCTCAAATTCCAAACAATAACAAAGCTTTATCATTGTACAGATCAACACGAGAATGCAACAGTCAGCTGGCACCTGATACCAACCTGCTAAATCACAGCACAAGCTTGGTGTAGTAATTAATGAGATTATCCTCAGCGAGAACACTTTTGTCCTTTGGGCCGAATGTTGTGGGTTCAGCCCCACTCCAAAGATTTTTCAAAATGGATGCTTTTTAACATCAAGGTATTGCTAGCAAGACTGGGATTTTCACACATCTCGTATTTTACACGTGTTTGATTTATGCTTTTTTGAACTAATACATTTGTTCATTTAACATCAAAGTCTGATTTATGGGCTCAGAATTTGTGAATAACGCACTCAAATTTACACCTGGCAGCGTTGTCTCGTATATGTTTAATTTACATATTCTTGAATTAAGCGCTGCTGCTGCCTCACAGCCCCAATGAGCTGGGATCAATCCTGACTTCAGGTGCTGTCTGTGCGGAGTTTGTATTTTCTCCCTGTCACTGCATGGCTTTCCTCCGGGTGCTCTGGTTTCCTCCCACATTCCAAAGATATGCATGTTTGATAGGCTCCTGTAAATCGCCCCTAGTGTATAGGATGTGAAAGTGGGATGACATGGAACTAGTGCATGGGGGATTACCATGAACCGCATCATCAATAGTTGTTCTTCCATGCGAAGAACAGAAAATTAGATGTTTGCTGATGATTGCACAGTATTTGATTATACACAACTTTCTTCAGAAAATGAAGCAGTCAATGCCGAGAAACAGCAAGACTTTAATAAAATCAGGCATGGGCTGCAAAGTTGAAGGTCATATTCATACTACACATATGACAGGACATGAGCATTTCAAACAAAGGGAAACTTAATCACCTACATTTAATACTAAATGACCATTGTCAAGTCACTCACTCTCACAATCCTGGGGATCACTGTTGTCCTGTCACATGAATACCAAGGCTACAAGAAAAGGTCAAAGTGAGTCACAAGTAATTCCCTTCTAGACACTCAAAATCTTTCCATCATCTAAAAGCTGCAAATGAGAAGCACGAGGAAATACATCCCACTTAATTGGATGAGTGCAACTCTCACGTATCTTAATCAGACCACGAGTGGCACTGAATCCACCATTTTATGGCTCCACCATTATAGCACAGTCACTGAGGTGGGCACTTATATGACCAGCCTGTTCCATCAGAACCTATTGGAGGTTGTAGCATTTAGTAGTTTGATGGCTGAAGGGAAGAAGCTGTTCCTGAACCTGGACGCTACATTTTCAGGCTCCTGTACCTTCTTCCCAGGGGTGAAATAAGTGTGTGGCCAGGGTAGTGTGAGTCACTGGTCTTTCATCACTGTTGTGTCTAATTGGTTACAATTCAAAAAGTTGGCTCACACCCACCACCTCCAAGACATTAATAATTGCCTGCAGTGGCAACATTCTAAAACATTTTAAAAAAAGATGCTGGATGACTTGCCGAGTATTTCTAGCATTTTGCATTTGTGTCCAATTTCCAGCATTTACAGTTTGTTTTGCTTTAGAGACAACATGGAAACAGGCCCTTCAGCCCAGCAAGTCCATGCAGACCACTGATCACCCGTTCACACTAGTTCTATGTTATCCCACTTTCACATCCTCTTCCTAAATATTAGGGGCAATTTAAAGAAACCAATTAACCTACAAACTTGTGCATCTTTTGGATGTGGGAGGAAATCAGAGCACCTGATGAAAACCCACGTGGTCACAGGAAGAACATGCAAACACCACACAAACAGCACCCAAGGTCGGGATTAAACCCAGGTCTCTGGCGCTGAAAGGCAGCAGCTCTACCAGCCATGCCATCCAAGATATATGATAAATCAGAATCTGACTAAAATTTGTCCAGATTCAATTCATTGTAAAATATACATCAGTATACTTTACAATGAATGGAAAGAGTTAGCAAGGATTCAAAACCAGTGTAGCCCAGACTTGGCTGAAGGATACAGGGAATATAGGGGCTGAATGTTCCTGCTACGAAAAGGCAGGCAAAGCATAAATAAGTTGTCAACAGGCTTTTGTCCTGAAATGCTCATGTCCTGTCATATGTGTAGTATCAACACACACCTATCAGTTAAAGCACTTGAGGAAGGTCATTTAAATTATACGTTGTATCGACATTTTCTCCAGGTATTGTTTTCCAAAATGCCACAGCAGTTTCTTTCAAATATTTTGAAGATTATACACTGTGGAAAGACAGGTAGCATTTCTTCAGGAGAGCTGATAAAGCACAAGGTGCTTGGAATGAGGAAAACCCAGCTGAACCTTCAACTAATCCAGGCTCCCTGAATGGCGTGGCACTGTGCGTTATGCTCTGATGTGTGATCATGTGCACCAGAACAGCATTTCAACAATTTAACAGCCTTTTGGATCCCAAACATGTCACAGACCTGAATTGTACAATGTTGGATGGTGCTGTTGTAAGGGGTTTCTGCGCCGAGCTTTCGCCCGACCTAAGGTCCCCGTGCCTTGCTCTGATCCCTTGACCAGGCCGTGCACACTGGTTCCCCGTGAGTGGTTCGACCCACTCACCCCTTACGGTTCTAGACACTGGACTTAGATGCAGGAGCTCTTATAGTGCAGAAAAATTCCACCAGACCAGATTTGAAAACCAGGGTTTAAATGAAAAGGCTTTTATTCAGCGCTTGGGACTATTGTCCATGAATATTTATACATTGCTATATGACGTACCTATTAAACACGTACCGAATCACACGAATACTTATAACTATGAATCATTAAACACACACAGTTCCACAGGACATATACACGAATACCTTTTTCGCCGAATTCTTAAACACACAGTTCTACAAGACATATACACGACTGTAAGATGGGGAACGTACGACGCATCGCAACATTGGCCAACACATATTTTAATACACACCCAACGTTTATTCACAACCACCCTCCCCTCTACACTAAACTATGTCCAGGATATGTAGGATTTGGAGTACATGCTCACCATGGGGCTATTACTGGGGTTACTGGCTGTTCGTTTTGCAGTATTTCTTCTCGAGTTGCGTGCCTGTTCCTCTCTCTTGCATCCTTTCTTCTTGCCTGTCGTTTCTTCCTCCTGCATTCGTTTGACTTCCTTCTGACTCTCTAGTTGACTTAACTTTTTCACCCAAAAGTAGTGGCCAGTTATACTATTTCTGACCCGTCCTATCTCCCGCCAGATCTTGGAATCTCTTTGTTCAAAAAGATATGTATGAGTTTTCTTCTGATCTGCGCTTATGTTCGGGGATACCGGGGATGGCCAGTTAATTGGTATTTCGTTGTGAGGTGATGGGTGTTAACTGGTTTCCCATCACCTACCAGGTAGTTTTCTATGGGCTATTGTGCCCCCTCAACGAGATGAACTGTTTAGGTCGGCTTGGGGCATTGTGAGTATGCTGATGTCAGCGCCCCAGTGTCTGGACTCCGACCTGGTTTCGTAGGTTTCTGCATGACCAATACCCATCCTTTGTTCTGGCCGTGGCTTTGCAGAAAAACCTAGAGACTGGGTTGTAAAGTTTTTACTTTTTGTGGCTGGTCACGAGGTCCTGCGGCCATTTTAGGACCCACGGATTGTGACATCCTTTGTTAATCTGACCGCAGCCTTTCTCCGCTATCAGCCCCAGTCTCTCGTTTAAAATGTCCAAACTGCAGCTCTTTGGTTTGGTGTTGCTTTCCAAATGAGGGAAAACTTCTCAAATCTTACACTGTGCATTTCAGGAGGGTGCACAGTGAATTTGTCCATTTGATGCTTAGAATGGAGGTCTTGAAATGAAAAGAAGGGACTTCCTGCAATTTATACGTTGTTGCCAAATTAAAATAATGTTCCATTTTTGAAAGGAAATGAATGAGATAGCACGTAAAACAGGCAACATACGATTGAATTTCTGTGCAATCTCATCCATGAGGTTCAATTCATCGTGCCTCCAGCTTCTCCCCACTTTTCTCCGTTATACTGGTGAATATTGTAAAGCTCACAGAAAAGCTAATTTTCCAATTTAACCCAGAACAATCCCAACTCGTCTCTTGAAAGTTTCCCCCTTTTCATTCCTGTCCATATGTTTTATACACCAATCACCTAAATTATGGCCCACAGTAAACAGTTCTAAAGATTGCAAATGTATTATATTGAATAGTAACAGACTTTGCACAAAAATTAACCTGACTGATAAAATGGACAGATACAAGGGAAATTAAATTAAATACAGATAACAATGTGATACTTTTCATAGGAAAAAACTATCGTGAGATAAAGTAAATGATGTAATTTAAAAAGAAATGCTAAAGCAGAAAGCATTGGTGTGTACCTACAATAACAGTTCAGGCTGCTGCTATAACATCATTTAAAAGGCATTTGGACAAGTACATTATTAGAAAGGTTTGGAGAGATATGGGCCAAACACAGGTAAGTCAGACTAGTTGAGATAGAGCATCTTGGTTGGCATGGACGAGTTGGCCCTAAGGGGCTGTTTCCATGCTGTATTACTCTAAATATTTAAAGGTGGCAGTTAATATACAATCTTTACAGACGAATAAATAGTAAAAACTATCTTTATAAAAACTATCTTTACAAAACACTAAGCCCCAAACAAAATAATGTATTCAATATATGAAAGAATCCTAAAGGGTTTTAGGAACAGAGGCAGATTTGGGCAATGTTGCATAGCACAAAACCCTTCTAATTTACTTCTAATTAAATTAATTCTAATTCTATTTAATTCTAATTAATTCTAATTAAATTTTAAAAAACAAAACCCTTCTAATTTACTGTAAGTACAAGAAAACCAATGCCAGTGATCGCTCCCTGACCAACTGCCTGGGTATTGAGCCCCGAATTATATTCAATGGACTATGTTAGGCAGGCAATATCACTTTATCCTCAACACTTTATATCAAGCGTGACGTCAGGGGTAACACCAGCTTCGGCAGTAGGGTGAACTCACAAGATATATTTTACTGAGAGGTGTGAGGAGGTCCAGGACTGCATGGGGGCGGGCACTGTCTCTCACCGTCAGGGCTCAGTCTTCCTCAAATCTGTGACAGGAGAGCACAGATAGCAGGGGGCAACCAACTTTTTTTTTCTTTCTTTTTCTTTCTTTCTCTCTCTTCCTCTCTCTCCCCTGGGGCTAGAATGCTTGGGAGTGGGCTGATGAGGTGCAGGTGGCCGAGCCAATATCAGCTAATTGGAGCCAGCTGTAGCTGGTGATGCTGGGGTTGGGCCCCTCCCGGCCTGGCAGCCAGTGATTGGGATCAGAGTAGCATCCCAATCACCATAGGGGACACTGTCACACTAGGTATATCACAGGAAGTGATCACAGGGCAGGCAGAGGAAAATGTTCAAGTATAATGCTCAAATTTCCTTCAAGAAATGTTCCTTCTGATCCTGAGGAATCTCTGGCCCAGGACTGCCCAGAGTGGAAAAGAAGGCAGGTTGAGGCAAATCAGGTTTATTGTCATGCGCACAAGTTTGGAGACGTACAGGTATAATGAAAATCTTGCTTGCAACAGTATCACAGGCACATAAACACTGACCATACATGGAAATATCAACCAAACCTCAATTATACACCTTCTGCAAGACAATGAAAAGAAAAGAACTAGGCAAGTTCATGAGTGTGGAAGAGATGGACCACGGTGTTCCGTTGCCACGTTGGGATTCGGGTTATGCAGGTCAGTTCAATGATCTGCTGGTTGTACGAAAGGAGCTGTTCCTGAGCCTAGTGGTGTGTGACCTTGGGCTTCTGTGCCTCCTGGCTGGTGATCGCAGCAAGAAGCGGACATGGCGTGGATGGTGTGGCTCTTTGACGCTAGATGCCCGCCTTCTCGAGGCAATGCCTCATGTAGATGCTTAGATGATGGGGAAGGATGTGCTCATGAATGACTGGGCAAAGTTCACCACTCTCTGCAACCCCCAGCACTTCTGTGCATTGGAATTGCCATTCCAGACCATGATGCAACCTGTCAGGGTATTTTCTACAGCACACCTGCAGAAGATTTTTTTAGAGAATTCAGTGACTTGCGGAATCCTTTTAAACTTCTAAGAAAGTAGACTGCTGGTGCCTTCTTCATGATTACATCCTTGTGCTGTGCCCAGGACAGGTTATTTGAGATGTTAACAGGGTCACAGTCACAACAGTTAACAGTGAGCTGCTATCTCACTCCACTCCCGACCCACCAATGAAAACTATTGTGTGGTGCCCCGGTTTCATCTTTCAGAGTCAGTGATTTGTTCCTTGGTCTTGTTGACAAGGAGCGAGAGATTGGTTTTCCGGCACGACTCAGGCAAGTGTTCTATCTCTTTCCCGTTCTCATTGCCAGCATTGATCCGGCCGGTCAGTGTGTAGAGAATAGACACAAAAAGCTGGAGGAACTCAGCGGGACAGGCTGCATCTCTGTAGAGAAGGAATGGGTCATTTCGGGTCAAGACCCTTCTTCAGACGGCTCTGAATCTGAGTCTGAAGAAGGGTCTCGGCCCGAAATTACCCATTCCTTCTCTCCAGAGATGCTGCCTGTCTCGCTGAGTTACTCCCAATTTTTGTGTCTTTCTTCGGCATCTGCAGTTCCTTCCTACACAGAATGCAGGGAAGATGTACAAGGATGTTGTCAGGACTTGAGGGCCTGAGCTATAGAGAGAGGGTGAGCAGGCTAAGACTTTATTCCTTGAAGCTCAGGAGGCTGTGTTGATCTTATAGAGGTGTATAAAATCATCATCGGGTGAATACACAGAATATTTTACCCAGGGTCAGGGAATCAAGAACCGGAGGACATAGTTTTAAGGTGAGAGGGGAACGATTTACTATGAACCTAAGGTGCAACTTTTTGACTCAGAAGGTGCTGGGTATATGGAAAGAGCTGTCAGAGGAGATAGTTGAGGCAGATGCTATAACAGCATTTATAAAACACTTGGACAGGTACATGGATTAGAGGGTTATGGTCATTGAGATAAAAATGTTGTTACCGACTAGCACTGAATGAGGTCTGCCACTGAGGAAGTCAAGGATCCAATTGTAAAGGGAGGTGCAGAAGCCCAGGTGTTGGAGCTTGCTGATGAGTTTGGAAGAGATGATATCCAAGCTTTATTCAATGGACAGCATAAAAATATCTTTCTTATAACAGGGTGACCAAAACTGAACATAACACTCTAAATGTGGCCTCGGCAATGTCTTGTTAAACTGTAACATGACCTCACAACTTCCATACTCCATACTGAATGAAAAGAGCCTCGCAAGTATCAGAACCATTTAAAATGCAGGCAAAATACCAGCTACTTATATTTGCAGCCTTCACACAGCCACTTCAACGCTATATTCATTCGAGGACTGCCTCTGTGACATTCAAGCCAGTTCTTACACAGTGGCAGTAATATTTTGGGGTGAAGGTTGGGAAATTAGCTAAAGAGTTAAGCAATTTCCATTTTCCACATTAAAAGGAGGCATTTGTCCAGCAGCTCTTAGAAAATAATATATTTGGTAGAATATTTTGGATGTGTTTGGTAATGACAGGTTTGATCAGATCTTTCTGCCCTTTGTAGATAGTCAGATCATTTATCCCAGGATGGGAAGATTTAAAGGGCATAGCTTTAATGGCAGAGTGGGAAAGTTTTAAGGACACATGTCAGGTGAGGTTTTCTTTCACACCGAGTGTGCGTGCCTGCAGTGCGCTGCCACAGGTGCTGGTAGAAGCAGGTACATCAGTGGTGCTTAAGAGGGTTTTTGATAGGTACATGGATATGCAGGGAAGGAAGAATACGGAAGGAGAAGGGTCAGAGGAAATTAGTTTAACATGGCATTATGTTTGGTGCATTCGTTGTGGGCTAAAGAGAATGTTCCCATGTATTCTGTTTCTGTATTTTTGTCCAAGACTATCTCAGATCTGGCAAAAAACACATTTGAAAATGTTAAGAAAATGGTATGAATGTGATGAATGAAATGCTCATCCTTGGTTCCATATTTTACAACTTAAACCATCTTCACAGATAATAATTGACCATGGAAATATGCTTGCAGTTATTTATTGATATGCTTTTGAAATTGAGAACAAGTAAGCAGTTTACAGAGCAATGTAATAATGATGCAGATTCTAAACGTATTATGATTGGCTAAATGTAATGAATTATATATTTATGCAAAGTGATAATAGATTGGATTCAATATCGTGCTTTATCATCTAGAAGAATATTTCAGCATTCGGCTTTTAGGTAGAAGACACAGGACAGACGTTCTTCTTACAGAGACAGGATGTGATGTGAGGGTAGGTGTACAGTTCATTTTCTCTACTATCTTGGCAAGTAAGTTCCACATCCCTATCTAAGGCCACCACTTCGTGACAACACTCACATTTGCGTTCAGTTTTGTGTGTCTGGGTATCATAGCTGGAAAATAAGAGGAGAGTTGTACATGTAAGAACAATGGTCTAGGATTATATAATTGCGATAATCAATGTAAACATTTTCATTATGGTAAAGGTTTATCTGAAATATTTAAGAGAATTTCATATTTGAATGAATGATGCAATGAGTTAAAGAACATCTTACCACAATTGAAATACAGCTATGTATAAATCAACAGAGAGATTGAAAGAGATTAAAATAAAATGATGGAAATAGACACTGAGTGGGAGATGTAGATTGCAACGAATGGATAAATATCATGATTAAGTTGTGCTTGGAAGCCTATAAACAGCCTCCTGCAGGTTTAGCATTCAAGTGTCAATAACAAGTAATTTTTGTGGAGCTGTATTGTAAGCAGGCATATACTTACACTGACTGTTACTGTTGTACAATGGGTTCAGGAATAAGTTCACAGGTTCTCATGTGCAAAAAATCTGGGATAAGTCACAGATGCAAGGAGTGGAGAGGAGTCTGCTACTACCTTAGCCTGTGAAGTCATGGTGCTGTATAGCACAGAAATAGGGCCTTTGACCCACCTTGTCTATGTTGACCAAGTTGGCATACTGAACCAGTCACATTTTGCTCACAGGCCACCAAATCATTCCTATCTGTCCAAATGTATTTTAAAAGTCATAATTGTATCCACTACTCCAGCTTCCTCTGGCAGCTCATTCCAGAAATGGACCAACCTCTGAGTGAAAAAGTTGCCCCTGAGGGCCCTCTCCCCACTCACATATATCATCTGCCCCCTAGTTATAGATTCCACTACCCTGGGGAAAAAAACTGTGAGCTTTCACTTCATCCATACCCCTGACGATCTTGTACACCTCAATAAAGTCATCCCTCAGCCTTCCATGCTCCAAAGGAAAAAAATCCCAACCCATCAATCTCTGCCTCTAACTCAAGCCCACTAGCCCAGGTAACATGTTAGTGAATCTTTTTTGCATCCTTATCAACTTACTAACATCTTCCCTTTCTCTGGGCGACCCCATGACTGCACACAATCTCTCAAGTGTGGCCAGTTGCAGAGAGGAGTTTTCTCACTGCACTGCAAAAAACTAAAGGTCGGAGCTGCATGAAAGATAGATTTATTATGAGTGGGCAGTGGGGTGCGCTGCCTGTCTCCTCAGGAAATTTCTGATTTGGAAGGATAGTGACTGTTTCCCCGGAGGTGGCTCAGGAAGATTCAACAGAGGCTGGAGCTGATGAAGAGGGATTTTTGTTGTTACCTTCAGTGAACTCCCTCCCCACACAGTTCTGCTTTGCCATAGTCAGCCGGGTGTTGGAAGATTTGTCAGCATGTTAGACTTTCCCGAGGGCCTCTCCTGAGCTGCGGGATGGGTCATTGACATGCCATTGACATGGTGCACTCCTTGCATTGCTGGATTGCACTCCCATTGCTTTTCCTTCTCTCCTGTGCTCTGTTCTACAGCAAAGTGCTTGGTACTGTCCGCGGTGCTATTGTAACTGTTATTGACTTTATAATGTTGAACCAATGATGTCTGGGTGCTCAACTGAGCTGCAACTTCACCATTCCTGTACCCATCACCTTTCAGAATGTTAACCTGCAGGAGTGGTGTGAAAAGTTATGTGCATCCTGACATTAATAGATGGCCTTGTGAAGGCAATGGCTGGGATTGTTGGCCCTTTGGCCATTGTCATGACCTCCAAGATGTCAGGAATGACTGCGATCTTCCTGAAGACTAACTGGGCAATGTCCCAGGCCCTGAGTAAGGGGATCATGGTGGGTGGGACATTCCTGCTGGTGGTCCCACTGGGGGCCATTGTACTGTGGGTATTACTCTCCAACATCCCATGCTTCATACCCGATCAGCCCCTTCTCCCCCCATCTCTGCCATCTGGGGGAGGTGCAGTCAGATCTTACCCCTAGCTTCTAATGCTCCCAACTTCTATACTCAATACTCTGATTAATGAAGGCCAATGTGCAAAAAGGCTTTTTTAGCACCCTGTTTACCTGTGACTACTTTCAAGGAACTATGTACCTGCACTTCCAGATAGATCCCTCTACTCTACGACATTCCCCCAGGGCTCTCTGCAATGACTTGTTTAAACCAATTCAGCTGATCACTGTTAAGGGTTAATTGAAATGCCGACCACAAATATGCTATGCAGCCCTTTTGATGATCAATAACTCGTTGTGTCAAATCTCAGTGAAATTTTGGGCAGCTGTTCCTGGGAGGCAATTTGCCACTTTACCAGGTTCTTGTGTTAAATCAAGGGGAAACCAGCATTATAACTTGAGACTCTATTTTAGTCAACTCTTCAGAACTATTACAAAAAAATCATCCTGATGAGATGTTGGGTGACCATGAAAGCTACTAAAGAAGTAAACCACATCAGCTTTGTTGTGTTCATTATCTCCATTCTGTCTTCATGGAAAAAGTACTTAAAATGTTGAATCTCCACCTTGGCAGAGAATATTTGGGAATATAAAGGGAATAACAAAAATATCATATGAAAGTGTGCAAAGTTAAATTTACATTTACCATATATCTCTCAAGCAGAACAGATTTGTTAATGTGGGAAGTATCGTTCTGGTTATTGTTTCAGTCTCAGTCATTATTTAATCTCTCACATGTAACAGTACTAATAATTCGAATGAGAAGCAAAAGAGAAAATACTTACTAAACTGAGCTGGCACAATTCCCTTCACACGTGTACAGTTTAACGTTTGCTGTACAGGTTGTACCGTGAACTACTTTTGTGACGTTGGTCATTCTCAATATCCGCTTGCACAAATCTACTGGAATGAATAAATGAACAATTGTAAACCTCATCTGCAATTGAATAAAAATTATTTTTGTAACTTGCATCACGGTGAACATAGTTCAAACGTCAGATGACTTTGACTTTTGGCAGATTCATTTACACTTGGCTATACTTAGCTATTTGCAGATTTTCCCCAGAATGCCCTTGGTACATGAAAGCTAACAATGTGAAATACATGCAGGTGAAACATAAGAATCAGGGGAAAATATCCTTTACAATTCTGCTATTGAAAATGAAAACTGAAAATATCCACAAGATTCAGCAGAACTCAAGGTGATTTATTTGTTTTGAGATAGGAATTGTTAGAGTTAAGGTAGGGCATGCCCAATCTCCAATATAACAGAGCTGAAAGAGAATGGAGAGGTATAGTCTTAAGGGCCTGTCCCACTTAGGCGATTTTAAGGTGACTGCCGGCGACATTTTCAAAACATTGTTTGTTTGTTGCTGAACTACAGCCAAAACTGTACATGATCGATCAACAATTTTAGGCCCACCTTACTCATCATTGTCCTATGGTGCTATGGATGAAATTTCATTCAAATTGGTGTTATATTTTTAAAGTTATTTTAAAGTTTAAAAAACCGCGCATGCGCAGTTGGGGCCCCGTTGATCTGGTACTTACGTAAGATGACCGCCGCATACGCGTTTGCGCAGAACAAGCACATCTGCGCCTGCGCAGTACAAACGAGTCTGCGCTTGCGCAGTGGGGGGCCCGTTAATCTCGGGTACGAGCCCGGCTCAGCTGCCTGTCTCTTGGGGGCGGGTTTGCTGGCACTGTAGCAGCGAGAGAGCCAGGCCTGGTGCCAGAGGAAGCACCCGAAGCCTGGGCCTGGGCCTGGATGTGCCCGGGTAACTGCGAGCCTAAGGTGGGCCAAGGAGGAAGGCGGCAGCAGCAGCAGCGGTGGCGAGGTCGGGCGTTGGTGGAGATGGAGGCTGAGGCCTGGGCCTGGTGCTGGGCCTGCCTTGGGCTCCCCCGTCCCCCCTCCACTCCCCTTCCAGCTCAGCGCTTTCCCCACGCCGCCCAAAGTCCAGCAGCATCGGCACAGCAACAGTGGGAGAGCCCCCGCCATCGACCCACCACACTAAACATGCAGAGGTTGCTGCACCATTGCATGGGAAGTTTGGGCCCATCGGGTCCACTTGGTCTAGTGTTCTATAAAATTAAAGTATTTATTAAAATATAAACATTTACCTGGTGGTTCACAACTGTAGCAGCAGTGTTCATCATCCCATTTTCTGTCAGACTGAACAAAGAGATTTAACAGTCAGATTTAATACTGTGTATGATCCAGGCATATATTGTTTAGCTTTAATTTAGTTCAGAGATACAGCATGTAAACAAGCCCTTTGGCCTAGGACTGAAAAGGAAGGGAAGCAGAACATAGAGAGTTCACATTTAAGAGTTTAAGATTTTTATTCTCTGCTTTATGTCAGAGGGATACCCACAATGTTTAGCCTTCTCTGGGTAATATTTGACAATATTTAAAAGTGCTTAAATTAGGAAAGGACACTGGGTTTCATTAACAGCAAGAACAAGGACACATCACTAAACCTGGAGAATGTACGGAGAAAATTCATAGTATTAAGGGGTTGGACACGTTAGAGGCAGGAAACATGTTCCCAATGTTGGGGGAGTCCAGAACAAGGGGCCACAGTTTAAGAATAAGGGGTAGGCCATTTAGAACGGAGATGAGGAAAAACTTTTTCAGTCAGAGAGTTGTGAATCTGTGGAATTCTCTGCCTCAGAAGGCAGTGGAGGCAAATTCTCTGAATGCATTCAAGAGAGAGCTGGATAGAGCTTTTAAGGATAGCGGAATCAGGGGGTATGGGGAGAAGGCAGGAACGGGGTACTGATTGAGAATGATCAGCCATGATCACATTGAATGGTGGTGCTGGCCCGAAGGGCCGAATGGCCTCCTCCTGCGCCTATTGTCTATTGTGTATTGTCTATGTGTCTGAGCATGAAGAACTTCCATTACTTGCCAAGATTGGTTGTTTGGAAGCCGAGGGTATTGAGAGGCCTTTTTAGAGGCATTCAAAATGAAGTGTCTAAAAAGAGGGACTATATCCATTTATGGAAAGATCAAGACCAGAGGGTGTAGATTTAAAATAATTGCTAGGGAATTACAGGAGCCATGAGCGGATTTAAAAAAAAAAATCTACAGTTTTTGAAAATCTGGAATAAAAACAGATGGATGTTTTTATATACTGGAAACACTCATCACATCAGACTGCATCTGTGGAAGGAGAAACAGAGCTAACATTTCTGGTGAAGACACCTTGTCAAAATTGGGAAGGGGAAAAAACAAGTTGATATTAAGCCTCAGGGAAGGTGGTGGATTGGCGGCAAAGGGTGTCCTTTGGAAAGGGCAAAAGAAATGCCTGTGATAGGGTGAGTGAGATCAGTGTCGAGTGGGAATAAGTTGTAAATAAAGTCAAATTGTCAGTGGGTTAATGAGGATGCTTGGTGGGAGAGAACATGTTAACTTGTTAATACAGTGTATGAAATGAGACAGATAAAGAGTGAGAACACATACAAATTAATGTAAAAGCTGTTAAATGCCAAAACTGTAACAGTTACTAGCAGTGTCAAACTGTGTTAATGGAAAATTCTCATATAGTCAGAGAAAATGGGTTACCTTAAATTGTAGAATTCAATTTTGAGTCTGGAGGAGTGTAATGTGTCCAAAATGGAGATTGCTGAATTGTTTCTCCAGCTCTGCTGAATCTCACTACAACAGTGCAGGAGGCCCAAAGAGTTAGATTGAAATAGGAGTCAGATAGTAACTTAAAACCAACAGGGTAGCCCCTCCAAACTGAACACAAGCCTCCTGCGAAGTGATCACCCATCTTTGCTTCCATCCTCCAATACAAAGGAGATCATTTGTAAGCACCAAATGCAGCTTTGAATTGTTGCTTCAGCAGGAAGAAATGTTTAGGTCTATGGATACACGGAAGAGAACAGGTCGCTACATTGAACAACAAGGGAAAGACCTTGTTACTGCTGGAAAGACAGCTGACAGGAGGAAATAGACCCCATCTGGGGCAGGCATGGGTTAGCTCCCCATGTCAGCAGGATCCAATACTATTCAGTTATTCAGGCAGAGGAAAATATGGAGCCCATTCAGCCAAGAAAGCCAGCAATGGAGAAAAAGAACAGCGGAAGAAAACCCCGCGTGAAATGGCCTGGAGCCTTGGAGATGAAAGAATGGGAGACCATAAATGCAGACCTGACCAGTATCCTACAGGGTGTCAGGGGTACAGTCGAAAGAAAGCTTGATAAGATGGGGGACATCATCTATGGCTATGGAGCAGAACAATATGGAGTAAGGGAGGAAAAGGAAAGGGCACCAGCTTTGGAAAGCAAGTCCAGACGGCAAAAGGAGATGGAATGCCTAATCCGGGAGAGAAGGCAGCTCAAGAAGCAGTGGAGGAAGGCTTCTGATAGTGAGAAGGAGGGCATCAACATTCTCCAGGGAAACATCAAAAGCCGTTTAGCAACCCTGAGACGAGCAGAATACCTGCGGAAATCACGAAAAAAGAAAGAACAAACGAGATCACGCTTCTTCAAGGACCCCTATAAGTTCGTAAAATCACTTTTCATCAAAGAAAAGGGAGAAAACCTGAAAACATCAAGGCAGGAGCTAGACGAGCATCTGAAAAGAATATATGCGGATGACAAGAGACACCTGCAGACAGCTATTCCATCGGACATTCCACCAATTGAACAACCAGAGCACCAGATGGACATTAATCCTCCAAAGTGGAGGGAGATGGAACAGACATTAAAGCGGGTAAGAGCATCTTCAGCCCCAGGGCCAAATGGGGTTACGTATCGACTGTACAAGAGTGCTCCTGATGTTCTTCGCTTCCTGTGGAGGCTAATGAGAGTGGCTTGGGAGAAGAGAATTATACCCAAAGCATGGCGCAGGGCAGGTGGAGTCCTGATTCCGAAAGAGAAGGAATCCACAGATATCAGCCAATTCCGCCCTGTCAGTCTCCTCAATGAAGAGGGTAAAAGCTTCTTCAGCATCATAGCTCAGAGGATGACCAGCTATTTAGAGAGAAACAACCTTGTGGATACAACAGTCCATAAAGCAGTCATCCCAAGGTTATGATTGTCATGTCATCCATGTAGGCCCTGATGGGTGGTAGACAGACTCCAGACCTCAGCTGCTCGCCTCCCACCACCCACTTGGAGGCCCTTATGATGACTTCCATAGCCATTGTAAAAATCAATGGGGAGATGGTACACCCTGCCATTATGGCTCGAACATACCAGCATGATTTGGCACCAAATCCAGACTGCAAGAAAAGAGAAGAGAGATCTGCATGTCATTTTCCTTGACCTTGCCAATGCGTTCTGAACTGTTCCTCACAGTTTCCTCTGGGCATCCTTTGACTTCTTCAGGATACCAGAGACTATCGCAAGCCTTGTCAAGGCTTATTTTGAAGATCTGCAGCTGTGTTTCACCACGCCAGACTTTACCACCACATGGCACTGCATGGAGATTGGCATAATGGCAGGATGTACCATCTCCCAATTGATTTTTACTATGGCTATGAAAGTCATCATAAGGGCCTCCAAGCGGGTGGTGGGAGGCGAGCGGCTGAAGTCTGGAGTCCGTCTACCACCCATCAGGGCCTACATGGATGACATGACAATCATAACAACAACAGCACCTTGCACTAGGCGCCTTTTAGGGAAGCTTCAAGAGAACATCACTGGGGTTAGAATGAAATTTAAGCCATCCAAATCAAGAAGCATTTCTATAATCAAAGGCAAACTGACAGATCAAAGGTTTTTCATTGATCAAGAACCAATCCCAACTGTGTCAGAGAAGCCAATTAAAAGTCTGGGGAGATGGTATGACTCTAAACTGAAGGACACTGATCAGGCAAACGAGCTTAGGCAAGAAATCATCAAAGGTCTAGTGAACATCGACTGATCCATGTTGTCTGGAAAGCTGAAAATCTGGTGCCTGCAGTTTGGGTTACTACCTCGCCTTATGTGGCCACTAACCATGTATGACATCACCATCACAAGAGTTGAGAAGATGGAAAGAACAATCAGCTCTTTTGTGACAAAGTGGTTAGGTGTTCCTCGATGCCTGAGCAACGTAGGCCTGTACGGTCAGGGGGTACTTCAGTTGCCTCTCTCTAGCCTCACAGAGGAGTTCACGTGCACTAAAGTCAGACTAGAGATGACCCTGGCAGAATCAAGGGACACTGTCATCCGAGCTGCTGCCCCAACCCTGGCAACAGGAAAGAAGTGGACGGCTAAGAATGCGACACAGCAGGCAAAATCTGCTCTCCACCAAGGCGACATGATTGGGCAAGTCCAACACGGACAAAGTGGCTTGGGGCTTGGCGGAAAGCGACCTTGCTGGAACAAGGCATCCTCATTGGAGCGCCGGAAGTTGGTCACGGCCGAAGTCCGCCGACAGGAGGAGTCGAGTAGGTGTGCCAAGGCTATGTCGTAAGCAAAACAGGGCCAGTGGATGAGATGGGAGAGTGTGGAAAAGCGGAAGATCAGCTGGAAGGACATGTGGGAGATGGAGGCGAGCAGGATAAGTTTCCTCATTCAGGCAACCTATGATGTCCTTCGACCCATCATGCCGCCTGTGTTCAACACCAGCCACGCTTAAGCACATCCTCACTGGGTGTAAAGTGAGCCTCTCCCAAGGACGGTACACCTGGAGACATAATCAAGTGCTCAAATGCCTGGCAGCGACTCTGGAAAGCAGAACAACCAACAATGCCCTGCTGCCCAGAACAACCAACCCAGTTCGGGAGGGGGAACAAAAGCAACGGAAAATTCCACCAAGGACAAGGTTTGGACAGCTGGAGGCAACCCTGGACTGGCAGATGCTGGTGGATGTGGACCAACGGCTTACAGTTCCATCAGAGATAGCCATCACCAACTTGAGGCCTGATCTTGTCCTCTGGTTGAACTCTCAGCGCATGGTGTATTTTGTGGAGCTCACAGTCCCTTGGGAGGATGCTGTGCAGGAAGCCTTTGAAAGAAAGAATCTGCGATATACAGAGCTTGCAGCGGAGGCAGAACAGCGGGGCTGGAGAGCAAAGATCTGCCCGGTAGAAGTTGGATGTCGAGGATTTGTGGCAACATCTACCGTAAGACTGATGAAGGACCTGGGGATCAGCGGACAAGCCCTACGCCAGGCTATCAAGGAAACATCACGGGTGCAGAGCGGAGTAGCCAGTGGCTCTGGCTGAAGAGGAAAGACCTCATCTGGTCTCCCAAATAAGCCGGCTAGGCAGATGCAGAGGGGGGTGGTTCTGGGATGCCAGAATGCACTGCTGAGCCTACTGGAGACGTTGTGGGTCCAATTAGCGAAACGTTGATGAAAGTAGGTGCCCACTTGATAACCCCAATGACGTGTCTGCCTAGCCTTTCTCAACATCGGAGGAGCATAGGTGAGTGCATAAGCCTCCCATCACCATCAAGTTGACATTTGGCAATTTGGATTTTTAACATCTTGTCCTGTGTATTTGGAAACATGTTGGTGTAAGTAGGAATAGTTGGAAAGGGAATAGTTGGTGGAGATGGAAGAACAGAACAAGGAGTCACAAAGAGAACAGTGCCTTCAAAATAGTAAAAGGGGAAGGGAAGGGAGATGTTAGAAACAAATTGAAGGTAACAGAAATTGTGAAAATAACCTGGTTAAAGTGGTAGGATGCGGTAATCTGGTCAGATGGATGGTAAGGACCAGGGGTGATCTATCTTTCCTCTGATTAGGAAGAGAGGGGTTGAGATAAACCTTTTTTTTGGATTGAGAGTTATCATGATTAAGAATTCATTGTGTGTGGCAGTAATGAAAATAGTTTCAATTGTCATTTTCAAGAGATGACTAAATGCCTACTTGAAGGAGAAGCAAATCAGAGCTACGAAAAAAGAATGAGTGACTAACTTGTTCATAGAAAGCCATTGACCTTGCATGGAATAACAATTCTGTGATGCATATTTAAATAGCATAATAAAGAGGGAGAAGTTTGGACTTTATTACCTTCCATCACAGTGAAGAATGTGGGGGGGGGGGGGGGGCAATGTGGTGGATGTTTATGTTAAATTTTATTTTATGTGGCTGTGTCTTGTTGCTTTTCACTTAGTATGGCTGTATGGTAACTCAAATTTCACTGCACCTTAATTGGTACATGTGACAATAAACAGAACTTGAAACCTTGAAACCTTGAAATCAGAAGCATATTAATATTTTGAGTGTGGATTTGCCAAGAGAGTCTGGAGAGGTTTGCAGGGGTCCCTGTCACGATTTATTCCGAGCAGCTCCGTCACAGAGGACTCTGTGATCTACGGACAGTTCCCAGGGACGCATTCAGAGACTGACATCGAAAAATGAAAAGGCACTTTTGTTCCTTTTGTTGTGTATTGAAGATTCTTTTGCTATTTTATGTTTCAAATTTAATGTTTTTTCATCAAATTATTCATTTTATAGTAACTGTTAATTTCAATGAAGTAATTCCATCTTTCATCCAATCACATCACTATCGAATTAAGGTTGCCAAAATTTAAACTAAATGTATCTTGCAACTTATTTATTATACAAACCTCTTTGCAATCTTGTTGATTGGCACAAGTCTTTGTATGTTTTACGACCCCATTTCTAGTACATCTGTAGGAAATACACATATTGTTCTGATCCTTCCAGATATCATTTATCTAGGAAAGAAAGAAGCAAAGTAAGTACATTCAGTTGGCTTCACAAAGAAAAACTACAAGCAATTAATGTCAACAATTCTGAATTAAATGGGCAGTGTCTGGAACTCCACAATTAACATTATAATTAAGCACAAATGTACTTGTTAAATATATGCCAAAGATTTCACAGCATTCATTCCAAAGGGACATGCATTGCTCTTGCCACCGGAAATAAAATGTGGGTGTCCAAATAGTGTGAAGGCTAGAAAGATGAAAGGTTGAACTAAAACCATGCCCAGAGTTAAAATGTCCAACAGTAGAAGGCATAGAGAAGAGTGGGAACGTTTAATGGAGATGTGCAGGACAGGTGTTTTCTACACGGAGAGTGGTGAGGACCTGGAGTGTAGGGCCAGGTGTGGTGGTGCAGCAGGCTGACTGCGGTGTTTAAACAATAAAGAGGCTTTTAGATATATACATGGAAGTGCAGGGAATAGAGGGATATGGATCCTGTTCAGGCAGATGAGATCAGTTTAACTAGGCATTGTGTTCGGCACAAACATTGTGGGCCAAAGGGCCCGTTCGTGTGCTATACTGTTCTATGTTCTATCTGATCATTAAAATGTTACACCTTTTTGATGGTCAGAAAGTTGGACTGAGAAACAAATTGTTTAATTGTGCTTATAAAACGTATTTTGCACAAAGGAAATTTCAAAATCCTACCTTTCTTCGTTGTCCATTATTATCCAGGCAACCTGTTTTTTTTTAAGAAAAAGGTTCATGAGTTCTTTTATTTTAATTGATACAATGATCAAATTGTGCATTGTTCATTCCAAACTTACATGTTGAAACACATTTCGTCTTGTCTTCAGATTTTATCATTCCTTTACAATTCTGCTATTGAAAATGAAAACTGAAAATATCCACAAGATTCAGCAGAACTCAAGGTGATTTATTTGTTTTGAGATAGGAATTGTTAGAGTTAAGGTAGGGCATGCCCAATCTCCAATATGACAGAGCTGAAAGAGAATGGAGAGGTATAGTCTTAAGGGCCTAAGGGTCCCACTTAGGCGATTTTAAGGCGACTGCCGGCGACTAAGTTGTCGCCGAACGTTCACCGGGGTGTCGTGGGCATGATCTTGAGGAGTCTTCAATGAATCGTAGCGGATCTCGGCACGTCGCAGAAAAACTTTCCGGATAGAAATTTCTCGGCGGCAGCTGGCTTGTCGCCAGGTATGGTAGCATATTGCGGGCGCTGTTGCATGTTGTCCCCAGGTTTGCTAGGTTGTCGCAGATATTAAATTAAGAAAAGGCATTTGAAGATACCAGAAGATAGTTTTGTTTAACCAATTTATTTACCGTCAGGACATTTGACAGGTAGATTGGAGGCGACAGTTTGAAGGTCAGGTAAGCGTGGGAATTTTGCGATATTTCCGAAGATGGTGTAATCTCTTAGCCAGGTGCTAGTTTCACAAAAAAGTAACTTGTATCGACCTGACTCGGCATTGTCGTGGTCATTGAAGCCAGGCCTGGTGCCAGAAGAAGCACCCGAAGCCTGGGCCTGGGCCTGGATGTGACCGGGTAACTGCGAGCCTGAGGTGGGCCAAGGGGGAAGGCGGCAGCAGCAGCAGCGGTGGCGAGGTCGGGCGTTGATGGAGATGGAGGCTGAGGCTTGGGCCTGGTGCTGGGCTGGCCTTGGGCTCCCCCGTCCCCCCTCCACTCCCCTTCCGGCTCAGCGCTTTCCCCACGCCGCCCAAAGTCCAGCAGCATCGGCACAGCAACAGTGGGAGAGCCGCCGCCATTGACCCACCACACTAAACATGCAGAGGTTGCGGCACCATTGCATGGGAGTTTGGGCCCATCGGGTCCACTTGGTCTAGTGTTCTATAAAATTAAAGCATTTATTAAAATATAAACATTTACCTGGTGGTTCACAACTGTAGCAGCAGTGTTCATCATCCCATTTTCTGTCAGACTGAACAAAGAGATTTAACAGTCAGATTTAATACTGTGCATTATCCAGGCATATATTGTTAGCTACAATTTAGTTCAGAGATACAGCATGTAAACAAGTCCTTTGGCCTAGGACTGAAAAGGAAGGGAAGCAGAACATAGAGAGTTCACATTTAAGAGTTTAAGATTTTTATTCTCTGCTTTATGTCAGAGGGATACCCACAATGTTTAGCATTCTCTGGTTAATATTTGACAATATTTAAAAGTGCTTAAATTAGGAAAGGCCACTGGGGTTCATTAACAGCAAGAACAAGGACACTTCACTAAACCTGGAGAATGTGCGGAGAAAATTCATAGTATTAAGGGGTTGGACACGTTAGAGGCAGGAAACATGTTCCCAATGTTGGGGGAGTCCAGAACAAGGGGCCACAGTTTAAGAATAAGGGGTAGGCCATTTAGAACGGAGATGAGGAAAAACTTTTTCAGTCAGAGAGTTGTGAATCTGTGGAATTCTTTGCCTCAGAAGGCAGTGGAGGCCAATTCTCTGAATGCATTCAAGAGAGAGCTGAATAGAGCTTTTAAGGATAGCGGAGTCAGGGGGTATGGGGAGAAGGCAGGAACGGGGTACTGATTGAGAATGATCAGCCATGATCCCATTGAATGGCGGTGCTGGCTCGAAGGGCCGAATGGCCTCCTCCTGCACCTATTGTCTATTGTCTATGGGTCTGAGCATGAAGAACTTCCATTACTTGCCAAGATTGGTTGTTTGAAAGCAGAGGGTATTGAGAGGCCTTTTTAGAGGCATTCAAAATGAAGTGTCTAAAAAGAGGGACTATATCCATTTATGGTAAAGATCAAGACCAGTGGATGTAGATTTAAAATAATTGCTAGGGAATTACAGGAGCCATGAGCGGAAATTTAAAAAAAAATCTACAGGTTTTGAAAATCTGGAATAAAAACAGATGGATGTTTTTATATACTGGAAACACTCATCACATCAGATTGCATCTGTGGAAGGAGAAACAGAGCTAACATTTCTGGTGAAGACACCTTGTCAAAATTGGGAAGGGGAAAAAACAAGTTGATATTAAGCCTCAGGGAAGGTGGTGGATTGGCGGCAAAGGGTGTCCTTTGGAAAGGGCAAAAGAAATGCCTGTGATAGGGTGAGATCAGTGTCGAGTGGGAATAAGTTGTAAATAAAGTCAAATTGTCAGTGGGTTAATGAGGATGCTTGGTGGGAGAGAACATGTTAACTTGTTAATACAGTGTATGAAATGAGACAGATAAAGAGTGAGAACACATACAAATTAATGTAAAAGCTGTTAAATGCCAAAACTGTAACAGTCACTAGCAGTGTCAAACTGTGTTAATGGAAAAAACTGACCCAAAATTATAGATGGAGGATCTGGCCAATTCTCATATAGTCAGAGAAAATGGGTTACCTTAAATTGTAGAATTCAATTTTGAGTCAGGAGGAGTGTAATGTGTCCAAAATGGAGATTGCTGAATTGTTCCTCCAGCTCTGTTGAATCTCACTACAACAGTGCAGGAGGCCCAAAGAGTTAGATTGAAATAGGAGTCAGATAGTAACTTAAAACCAACAGGGTAGCCCCTCCAAACTGAACACAAGCCTCTTGCGAAGTGATCACCCATCTTTGCTTCCATCCTCCAATACAAAGGAGATCATTTGTAAGCACCAAATGCAGCTTTGAATTGTTGCTTCAGCAGGAAGAAATGTTTAGGTCTATGGATACACGGAAGAGAACAGGTGAAAGGCCAAATGTTCCTCTCGCTACATTGAACAACAAGGGAAAGACCTTGTGACTGCTGGAAAGACAGCTGACAGGAGGAAATAGACCCCATCTGGGGCAGGCATGGGTTAGCTCCCCATGTCAGCAGGATCCAATACTATTCAGTATTTTGGATTCACCCGCTTATAGCTACGAACAGAATTAAAGAAAGAATATCCCTAGAGTCTGCGAGAGTAGGGGCGGAAGAAGACTCATTGACGGATAATAAGGCCATAGACTTAGGAACGGAAAAGACCATGAGCAATACATGCACTCAACAAGAACAATGCGCACAATCAGCATCCGAGAAGAGGCTTCAGGTCTGCTCCTGCAGGTGGATGAAAATAACATCTTCAAAGGGCTTGAAAATACATCAAGGAAAGAAAGGGTGCTTGAGGGAGGGAAAACAGGGACCTCGCATTGATAAGTACTTCCTGAGAAGTCAATCAAGTCAGTCGAATGAAGTCCAGCGACTGGAGTCTCACCAAAGTTCGCAGGGCATCAGCCCCCCTGATGAAGGGAACTCAAGCACAGTTATTCAGGCAGAGGAAAATATGGAGCCCATCCAGCCAAGAAAGGCAGCAATGGAGAAAAAGAACAGCGGAAGAAAACCCCGCGTGAAATGGCCTGGAGCCTCGGAGATGAAAGAATGGGAGACCATAAATGCAGACCTGACCAGTATCCTACAGGGTGTCAGGGGTACAGTCGAAAGAAAGCTTGATAAGATGGGGGACATCATCTATGGCTATGGAGCAGAACAATATGGAGTAAGGGAGGAAAAGGAAAGGGCACCAGCTTTGGAAAGCAAGTCCAGACGGCAAAAGGAGATGGAATGCCTAATCCGGGAGAGAAGGCAGCTCAAGAAGCAGTGGAGGAAGGCTTCTGGTAGTGAGAAGGAGGGCATCAACATTCTCCAGGGAAACATCAAAAGCCGTTTAGCAACCCTGAGACGAGCAGAATACCTGCGGAAATCACGAGAAAAGAAAGAACAAATGAGATCACGCTTCTTCAAGGACCCCTATAAGTTCGTAAAATCACTTTTCATCAAAGAAAAGGGAGGAAACCTGAAAACATCAAGGCAGGAGCTAGACGAGCATCTGAAAAGAATATATGCGGATGACAAGAGACACCTGCAGACAGCTATTCCATCGGACATTCCACCAATTGAACAACCAGAGCACCAGATGGAAATTAATCCTCCAAAGTGGACGGAGGTGGAACAGACAGTAAAGCGGGTAAGAGCATCTTCAGCCCCAGGGCCAAATGGGGTTCCATATCGACTGTACAAGAGTGCTCCTGATATTCTTCGCTTCCTGTGGAGGCTAATGAGAGTGGCTTGGGAGAAGAGAATTATACCCAAAGCATGGCGCAGGGCAGGTGCAGTCCTGATTCCGAAAGAGAAGGAATCCACAGATATCAGCCAATTCCGCCATGTCAGTCTCCTCAATGAAGAGGGTAAAATCTTCTTCAGCATCATAGCTCAGAGGATGACCAGCTATTTAGAGAGAAACAACCTTGTGGATACAACAGTCCAAAAAGCAGGCATCCCAAGGTTCTCTGGATGTCTCGAACACACCAGCATGATTTGGCACCAAATCCAGACTGCAAGAAAAGAGAAGAGAGATCTGCATGTCATTTTCCTTGACCTTGCCAATGCGTTCTGAACTGTTCCTCACAGTTTCCTCTGGGCATCCTTTGACTTCTTCAGGATACCAGAGACAAGCCTTGTCAAGGCTTATTTTGAAGATCTGCAGCTGTGTTTCACCACGCCAGACTTTACCACCACATGGCACTGCATGGAGATTGGCATAATGGCAGGATGTACCATCTCCCAATTGATTTTTACTATGGCTATGAAAGTCATCATAAGGGCTTCCAAGCGGGTGGTGGGAGGCGAGCGGCTGAAGTCTGGAGTCTGGAGTCCGTCTACCACCGAGCTTAGGCAAGAAATCATCAAAGGTCTAGTGAACATCGACTGATCCATGTTGTCTGGAAAGCTGAAAATCTGGTGCCTGCAGTTTGGGTTACTACCTCGCCTTATGTGGCCACTAACCATGTATGACATCACCATCACAAGAGTTGAGAAGATGGAAAGAACAATCAGCTCTTTTGTGACAAAGTGGTTAGGTGTTCCTCGATGCCTGAGCAACGTAGGCCTGTACGGTCAGGGGGTACTTCAGTTGCCTCTCTCTAGCCTCACAGAGGAGTTCACGTGCACTAAAGTCAGACTAGAGATGACCCTGGCAGAATCAAGGGACACTGTCATCTGAGCTGCTGCCCCAACCCTGGCAACAGGAAAGAAGTGGACGGCTAAGAATGCGACACAGCAGGCAAAATCTGCTCTCCACCAAGGCGACATGATTGGGCAAGTCCAACACGGACAAAGTGGCTTGGGGCTTGGCGGAAAGCGACCTTGCTGGAACAAGGCATCCTCATTGGAGCGCCGGAAGTTGGTCACGGCCGAAGTCCGCCGACAGGAGGAGTCGAGTAGGTGTGCCAAGGCTATGTCGTAAGCAAAACAGGGCCAGTGGATGAGATGGGAGAGTGTGGAAAAGCGGAAGATCAGCTGGAAGGACATGTGGGAGATGGAGGCGAGCAGGATAAGTTTCCTCATTCAGGCAACCTATGATGTCCTTCGACCCATCATGCCGCCTGTGTTCAACACCAGCCACGCTTAAGCACATCCTCACTGGGTGTAAAGTGAGCCTCTCCCAAGGACGGTACACCTGGAGACATAATCAAGTGCTCAAATGCCTGGCAGCGACTCTGGAAAGCAGAACAACCAACAATGCCCTGCTGCCCAGAACAACCAACCCAGTTCGGGAGGGGGAACAAAAGCAACGGAAAATTCCACCAAGGACAAGGTTTGGACAGCTGGAGGCAACCCTGGACTGGCAGATGCTGGTGGATGTGGACCAACGGCTTACAGTTCCATCAGAGATAGCCATCACCAACTTGAGGCCTGATCTTGTCCTCTGGTTGAACTCTCAGCGCATGGTGTATTTTGTGGAGCTCACAGTCCCTTGGGAGGATGCTGTGCAGGAAGCCTTTGAAAGAAAGAATCTGCGATATACAGAGCTTGCAGCGGAGGCAGAACAGCGGGGCTGGAGAGCAAAGATCTGCCCGGTAGAAGTTGGATGTCGAGGATTTGTGGCAACATCTACCGTAAGACTGATGAAGGACCTGGGGATCAGCGGACAAGCCCTACGCCAGGCTATCAAGGAAACATCACGGGTGCAGAGCGGAGTAGCCAGTGGCTCTGGCTGAAGAGGAAAGACCTCATCTGGTCTCCCAAATAAGCCGGCTAGGCAGATGCAGAGGGGGGTGGTTCTGGGATGCCAGAATGCACTGCTGAGCCTACTGGAGACGTTGTGGGTCCAATTAGCGAAACGTTGATGAAAGTAGGTGCCCACTTGATAACCCCAATGACGTGTCTGCCTAGCCTTTCTCAACATCGGAGGAGCATAGGTGAGTGCATAAGCCTCCCATCACCATCAAGTTGACATTTGGCAATTTGGATTTTTAACATCTTGTCCTGTGTATTTGGAAACATGTTGGTGTAAGTAGGAATAGTTGGAAAGGGAATAGTTGGTGGAGATGGAAGAACAGAACAAGGAGTCACAAAGAGAACAGTGCCTTCAAAATAGTAAAAGGGGAAGGGAAGGGAGATGTTAGAAACAAATTGAAGGTAACAGAAATTGTGAAAATAACCTGGTTAAAGTGGTAGGATGCGGTAATCTGGTCAGATGGATGGTAAGGACCAGGGGTGATCTATCTTTCCTCTGATTAGGAAGAGAGGGGTTGAGATAAACCTTTTTTTTGGATTGAGAGTTATCATGATTAAGAATTCATTGTGTGTGGCAGTAATGAAAATAGTTTCAATTGTCATTTTCAAGAGATGACTAAATGCCTACTTGAAGGAGAAGCAAATCAGAGCTATGAAAAAAGAATGAGTGACTAACTTGTTCATAGAAAGCCATTGACCTTGCATGGAATAACAATTCTGTGATGCATATTTAAATAGCATAATAAAGAGGGAGAAGTTTGGACTTTATTACCTTCCATCACAGTGAAGAATGTGGGGGGGGGGGGGCAATGTGGTGGATGTTTATGTTAAATTTTATTTTATGTGGCTGTGTCTTGTTGCTTTTCACTTAGTATGGCTGTATGGTAACTCAAATTTCACTGCACCTTAATTGGTACATGTGACAATAAACAGAACTTGAAACCTTGAAACCTTGAAATCAGAAGCATATTAATATTTTGAGTGTGGATTTGCCAAGAGAGTCTGGAGAGGTTTGCAGGGGTCCCTGTCACGATTTATTCCGAGCAGCTCCGTCACAGAGGACTCTGTGATCTACGGACAGTTCCCAGGGACGCATTCAGAGACTGACATCGAGTGCTGCTGGAAGGTGATCAACTCGGTGAAAGATTCTCTTTGGTCTGCCCGAACTTTGTTGACCTCCCGGCGGAACGAGCTGTGCATGGTGGAATGTTGCCGACTGGCCCGCTGCAGACTGCATGCGTATGTGCTGAGGGATGCACTGAAGCTTGGTGCAGCCAACGCCAAGGCATTGTGGGGAAGGACCACAGTCGAGGGTCCTTCTGCTGCTGGACATGGGGGGCAGGGTGTGGTGGAGACGCCCATCCAAATAAGGGAAGGGATTCTGTATCTGTATTGAATGTATAACCTCCGGGAATGCCGGATGGAGTTTTGAAAAGAAAATGTTTTGTAAATATTTATTTCTGGAATAAAGTATTTTTTTATATTAAAAAATATATATATATATTAATATTTTGATGTTAAAAAAATGAAAAGGCACTTTTGTTCCTTTTGTCGTGTATTAAAGATTCTTTTGCTATTTTATGTTTCAAATTTAATGTTTTTTCATCAAATTATTCATTTTATAGTAACTGTTAATTTCAATGAAGTAATTCCATCTTTCATCCAATCACATCACTATCGAATTAAGGTTGCCAAAATTAAAACTAAATGTATCTTGCAACTTATTTATTATACAAACCTCTTTGCAATCTTGTTGATTGGCACAAGTCTTTGTATGTTTTACGACCCCATTTCTAGTACATCTGTAGGAAATACACATATTGTTCTGATCCTTCCAGTTATCATTTATCTAGGAAAGAAAGAAGCAAAGTAAGTACATTCAGTTGGCTTCACAAAGAAAAACTACAAGCAATTAAAGTCAACAATTCTGAATTAAATGGGCAGTGTCTGGAACTCCACAATTAACATTATAATTAAGCACAAATATACTTGTTAAATATGTGCCAAAGATTTCACAGCATTCATTCCAAAGGGACATGCATTGCTCTTGCCACTGGAAATAAAATGTGGGTGTCCAAATAGTGTGAAGGCTAGAAAGATGAAAGGTTGAAATAAAACCATGCTAAAAATTGTCCAGGGTCACGTTTGGTTTGCTTGGTCTCAGCTGGGATCCTGGCTCGAGGATCCTGGAGCTTGTGCGTATGGGATTGGAGTTTATTTTTTAATTATAGGTCACCCAATAGATAGCTGGGAGATAGAAGATGCGAGATGTAGACAGATTACGGAAGGATGCAAAAACAACAGGGTTGTTGCAGTGGGTGACTTTAATTTCCCCAATATTGACTGGGACTTCCTCAGAGGAAGAGGATTAGACAGGAAAGAATTTGTTTGGTGTATCCAAGAAGTTTTAATTAACCCTTATGTGGATACTCCGACTTGAGGAGGGACCATATGGACGTTGAGGAGGGACCATATGGGACTGGCCAGGTGACTGGTGTTGCAATGGAAGACGAACTTGAAGATAATGATCACAACTCCAAATGTTTTAGGATTGATTTGAACAGGAATAGGTCTGGATTTGGGGGAAGGTACTCAATTGGGGCAAGGCTGAATACAATGTAATTGGGCAGGAGCGAAGGAGGGTAGATTTGGAGCAGTTCTTATTGGGTACGTTCACAGAGGGCACGTGGGAGTCACTTGAAGGCCAGCCGATCAGCCTGTTCCAGTAAGGAGGAGGGATAAGGATGGCACTGTAAGGGAACTGTGAGTGACCAAGGAAGTTGTCAACTTGGACAGGAAGAAAAAGGAAGAGTATGTCAAGTTTAAGAAGGTGGTATTAGACGGGGCTTATGAGGAATGTAAACTCAGTAGGAAAAATCAAGCAGGCAATTAGAAGGGCCAAAAGGGGCCATGAAATGTCACTGGCGAGGTAGATTAAGGAAAGCCCTAAGGCATTTTACACATATGCTAAAAAATATGAGGGGGACCAGGGAGAAAGTAGGACCACTCAAAAATAAAGGAGGGAATCTATGCTTGGAGTAGGAGGATATCAGTGAGGTACTTTGCATCTGTATTCACCGAGGAATAGTCTTGGAGGACAGTGAGATCAGTGTGGAGAATACAAATACACTGGGGCAGTTTGAGCTTGAGAAAGTGCAGGTGCTGAGACTCTTGAGGAACATTAAGGTGGATAAGTCCCCTGGGACTGATGGGATCTGTCTCAGGTTATTGTGGGATGGAAAAGAGGAGATTGCGGAGGCCTTGAGGAGGATCTTTGCTTCATCTCTAGCAACACACATGGTGCTAGAGGACTGGAAAGTGGACAGTATCATTCCTTTGTTTAAGAAATGAAGCAGCGATTAACCAGAGTAGGCCAGAGAGCTTCACGTCAGTGGTAGGGAAACAATTGGAGAGAATTCTTTGAGGTAAGATTTACTCCCATTTGGAAGAGAATGGGCTAATTAGGGACAGCCAGCATGGCTTTGTACGTGGCAGGTTGACTCTCACTAATGATTGAGTTTTTTGAGGAGGTGACAAAGGAGATTGATGAAGGTAGATGGTGTATACATGGATTTTAGTAAGGCTTTTCATGAAGGTCCCTCACTTATCTAGAGACATGTGATGAGATTCATGATGAATTGGTTGTATGGATTCAGAACTGGCTTATTCATAGAAGACAGAGCGTTGCGGTGGAAGGAATATATTCGGCTGGAGGTCTGTAACCATGGTGTTCCACGGGGACCTGTGGTAGGACCTCTGCTGTTTATGGTATTTTTAAATTACCCAGATGTAAATGTAGATGGTGAGTAAGTTTGCTGACGACCATCAAAATTGGAAGAGTTGCAAACAGTGAGGAATGCTGTCAGAAGATACAGCAGGATATCCATTGGCTGCAAAATTGAGCAGAGAAATGGCAGATGGAGATTAACCCAAGCAAGTGCAAGGAAAGAGTATACAGTCAATGGCAAGACTCAACAGCATTGATGTGCAGAGGGATTTTGGAGTCCAAGTTCTCAGCTCACTAAAGGTGACAGCACAGGTAGACAGGGTGGTTCAGGTGGCATATCGTATGTTTGCCTTCATTGCAAGGGACATTGAATATAACAGTCAGGAAGTCATGATGTACATCTGTAGGATTTTCATCAGGCTGCATTTGAAGTATTCCATGCAGCTCTGGTCGCCCCATTACACGAAGGATGTGGAGAATTTGAGAAGGGTGTGCAAGAGGTTTATCAGAATGCTGCCTGGATTAGAGGGTTTCAGCAACAGTGAGAGGTTGGATAGACTTTTATTGTTTTTTCGGGAATGTCGGAAATTGAGGGGAGACATGATATAAAATTCTGAGGGGGTAGATCTTCAGAACCTTTTCCCCAGAGTGGAAATGTCCAACAGTAGAAGGCATAGAGGAGAGTGGGAATGTTTAATGGAGATGTGCAGGACAGGTGTTTTCTACACGGAGAGTGGTGAGGGCCTGGAGTGTAGGGCCACGGGTGGTGGTGGTGCAGCAGGCTGACTGCGGTGTTTAAACAATAAAGAGGCTTTTAGATATGTACATGGAAGTGCAGGGAATAGAGGGATATGGATCCTGTTCAGGCAGATGAGATCAGTTTAACTAGGCATTGTGTTCGGCACAAACATTGTGGGCCAAAGGGCCCGTTCGTGTGCTATACTGTTCTATGTTCTATCTGATCATTAAAATGTTACACCTTTTTGCTGGTCAGAAAGTTGGACTGAGAAACAAATTGTTTAATTGTGCTTATAAAACGTATTTTGCACAAAGGAAATTTCGAAATCCTACCTTTCTTCGTTTTCCATTATTATCCAGGCAACCTGTTTTTTTTTAAGAAAAAGGTTCATGAGTTCTTTTATTTTAATTGATACAATGATCAAAATTGTGCATTGTTCACTCCAAACTTACATGTTGAAACACATTTCGTCTTGTCTTCAGATTTCTTCATTCCAGCTGGACAGAAACAGCCTTCATGATAATTAAGTAGATTTCCCCCCTTCTTCACTGAACTGAAAATTAGAATGCAGTTACCATATTATAGGAGGAGGCATTTATTGTCACATCGATTTCTAGCCTGTAATCCTAGCAATTGTGCCAGAAGAATGGCTTCAGGGATCCTCTTGCACCAACTCAGAATAATGGGTTCAGTGGAAGAGCATAGAATGCACATATAGTGCAGCTCTGGATCACTTAGTTGGAAATGCTGCATCTCCCTTTCCATCAGTGGGACCCAGAGATTTCCCAAAGATTGTCCACCAAAAATTCCTTGGTGTAATTCTTTCTCAATAACAATTAAATGAAAAAGGCAAATTCACTTAAAGTCTCTGGACTCTTACTTGGACTCTTCCAGTGGAGTGTTGTGCAGTAGAGGCATCGAGGAGTGCAGGCGCATAGTTACTTGAAAGTGGCATCACAGATAGATAGGGTGGTTAAGAAGGTTTTCACTGCATTGACATTCATCAGTAAGGGTGTTGAGGAGAGAGGTTGGGATGTTATGTTACAGTTGTACAAGATGTTGGTGAGGCACATTTGGAGTATTGTGTTCAGTTTTTGTCACCCTGCTTGCAGAAAGAACGTTGTTAAGCTGGAAAGAGTGCAGAGAAGACTTACGAGAATGTTGCCAGGCTTTGAGGGCCTGAGCTATAACAAAGGTTGGACAGGCGAGGACTTTATTGCTAGGAGTGCAGGAGGCTGTGGGGTGATCTTATAGAGGTGTATAAGATCATAAAGGGAATAGATAGGGTAAATGCACAGAGTCTTTTACCCAGGGTAGAGGAATTAAGAGCCAGGGGACATAGGTTTACAGTGCTGGGAAACATTTTATAGCAATCTGAGGGGCAACATTTTCGCACAGCGGGTGGTGGGTATATGGAACGAGCTGTCAGGGGAGTTGAGCCAGGTTCCACAGCAATACTTAAAAAACATTTGGACAGGCACATGCATAGGAAAGGTTTAGAGGGATATGGGCCATATGCGAGCAGATGGCACCAGTGTAGACAGGGCATCTTGGCCGGCAATTTGGGCGGTAGGGCCTGTTTCTGTGCTGTATGACTCCATGATGATTTGCTGCCAGCTGACAGCCTCTACAAATTAACTAACTTGGCAAACCTGTACTAATCTGTAGGATCATGGCTGTGCAGAGGAAACAGCATCAGCATCTCCTGTCTACTAGACCACTTCTTGCTGTTATTGAACATTTGGCAAATTAGTGGATGCTGGACTTGTGGTGAACGTAAGTTTTCGAAGTATACCACCCTAACTAATTGTGATGCCACTCTAATGTGAGCATCTTAAACATGTTCTCTGCACCCTTTCCAGTTTGACTACATCTTTCCTATAACACAGTGACCAAAACTGAACACAATACTCTAAACGTGGCCTCACCAACATCTTATATAAACTGCAACATGACCTCCCAACTATACTCTGGGAAAGAGCATAAACCTGTGCTCACTACCTTTTGTTTCCTAACCGTATGTGTATTCACCCTATCTATGCCGGTCATGGTTTTATACATCTGTGATAAGATCAGCTCTCAGTCTCCTACGCTCCAGGCAATAAAGTTCTAACCAGCACAACCTCTCACTATAACTCAGATCCTCAAATCTTGGCAACCTGCTCACAAATCTTTTCTACACGCTTTGAGGCTTAATGCCATCTTTCCTGTGTGATCAAAACTCAGCACAATATTTGAAGTGTGGCCTCAGCAATCTCTTGTACAGTGACAACATAACATCCCAACTTCTTTACTCACTACCATGACACCTGCATCACCTGCAGTGGCAGGGGGTAGTTACTGATGAGGGTTCGGTTTGGGTGGGAAGAGATGAGCCACCCAAAGAATTGCAGAAGGACTGGTCTTTACAGAAAGCAGAAAGTCTGGGGAGAGAAGATGTGACAGGTAATGAGATTACATTGAATGGTGGCGGAAATTCATGTCAGTGATGGGTCAATTATGTTGGGTGTGGTGGCTGATGGGGTGAAAAGTGAGGATCAGGGCAAATCTATTCTAGTTCCATTTGGGGAGGGGGAGTTAGAGCACTCCCTCCACAGATGCTGCTTGACCTGCTGAGTTCCCCCAACACTTTGTGCTTTGCTCAAGGTTCCAGCATCTGGAGTTCCTTGCGTTCTCCACCAACTAATTAAACTGAAACCATAAATCAAAATTGCCCCAATACTTACTTGTCCTCACAGTAATCGTCAAGTTGAGTAGCACATGCCTTATAAATTAAGTTTTCTGTACAATTCATTTCTAAACAAACAAAGAATCTGGTTTAAAATATATAACATTCTTTAAGTTTTCAGATTAACTATTAGAAGAGAAAAAAAATCAAGCATTAATTGTAAAAGAGTTGAAGGCCACATGCCAATATTTTGATACAAATATTAATTCAAACCCCTACACTGGAATTCCCAATTTTCAAATTAAACCTATTCATATTGCTTGGCCATGTAATTTTCCCATCCTTTCTCTTCTTGCCTTGTGTTGAAGTGGAGAAAAATAGCAGAGAAACCAGTTCCCTTAAAAAGTTCCTATCATGCTGTGCCTGTAAGTGTCCACGCTGACAAATTATATCATCATCATGGAGATTAATCCTGATCCAGAGAGACCAATGAAATTTAAAAAAAGGTGATTTCTGATGCCAGGATGGGCAGAGAGGCAAACAGAGAGTAGCAAACACTTGCCATATTTAGCCAATTTTACAAATAATGCACAGAAAAGACAAACAGCATGGATCATTAGAAATTAAATAGACAGTTGTTGGCTTCAGTCAAAAATGTAGAAGGTAAACCTTTTCTGGCTTTTGGTGACTCTCACTCACTTTAACTATGGGATAAGGTGCATGGTACTATCCACGAACTGGCAGCATTAAAAGATCATACTCTTTGTTCAATTTGTAGCAAAACAACACAATGTGATGTTGGAAGAGGATTAACTAAACAGAGTGAAGAACTTTTCAAATTGGATGGAAAGGACATGCACAGAAAGCCACATGAAACTATAAAGTACTTGCACATTGAGGAAGACAGTCCGGCTAGAAATTTGATTACCCAGTCTTTTTAGAACAGAACAGGACAGCACAGGAATTGGCCCTCCCGGCCCACGATGTCTGCGCCGAGCATGATGCCAAAACCAATTCTTATTTGTCTGCAGATAATCCATATCCCCCCATTCCCTGTCCTGAACTCCAATCACTAATCATCCTCAAGATGTTCCCAAACCTTTCCCTGTAAATGGCCCACTTGTCGGAATGCCTTCCTTCGACGAGTATCCTCTGGCCACCTGAACTTTACTCAGTTGCTGGCCAGTTGACACTTTTTATTTAATTTGGGCAGATCTTCCGTTGCACACAGATTGAGCCATGGTATTAAAATATTCCAGAAGTCTAAGGCAGCATTCTGCTCCTTCCCCACTTCTTCCTGATACCTAAAGTTAGCCTATTATCTGCCCATTTAAAATGGATGATACGTTGAATCAAAGTTAACAAATGAAAACACTTATAAGAACGATGTTACAAAGTGCGATTGGATGGTTTCCCAGATTCAAAGTACTTACTGCATTCGCCAGCAGGGGATCTCCAGTCAACACATGCGTCATTGCCGCAATTGTCAGCAGCAGATTGAATGATGGAACAGACAAGTTCTGTAGAATTTGTCACAGCACAGTCAAATAAACAATTTTCATAATAAGTAGTAACCAAATCCTTTGTGCAGTTTTCAAATGGTCTGTAGGGAAAATCACAAACAGATCAAAATAAATGCTTTGTTATATTTTCCTATGTCGTTTTACATTTTAAACTATACATTTGTAAATTACAAGTGTCATCAATATAAAGCTAAAACAAGTTTTTCTGCCTTAATTCCACTGAGAAATAAATTATTCTTCTGACATTCAATATCAAAATGATGTTAGAGTGGAAACCACCTGTATATTTTGGAGGATGGTAAAGAATTTGAAGTAGACTTCCACACAACATGTTCAGCCACTGACCATTGTGCAAACTCTGGCCTTGCCCCATTTAGTTCCTTCGGAGGGAATCTGGTTTCCAGAAATAGGTCCATTTCTCATTGAGAGTTCTAACCAGCAACATACTCTTCCTTACAAAATCAGATTGCGAGGACAATAAAAAAAATAATAAAACCCTGCATGTAGTGAAATTAAAATCATTTCTGTCAGTCAGCTAAGCGTGTCCCTGGTTTAGCCAGTCATCAAGACTGACAATGCATTTTCAGATGTGAATATTCTCCTTACTGTTCAAAAACTAGAATTCCTGCTTCTGTTTATAAAAAAAGGCTGCCAAGAAATTGGAGTTCACCAATGATTAAAAAAAAAGAATAAATGAGAACATAATAAAGGAATAAAGGAAGGCAAATAACCAAAGAAAAATGTCCAAGCAGAGTGGAATTCTGTAACACAGAACAATAGAGCACAGGAACAGGCCCTTCAGCCTGCAATGTTTGTGCTGAACATGATGCTATGCTGAACATGTGCTGAACTGATCTCATCTGCTTGCACATGATATATATCTCTCTATTCCCTGCACTTCCAAGTGCCTATCTAAAAGCCTCTCAAAGCCACTATTGTATCTGCCTTGGAAAAACAATCTTGGAGAACAATTTGTTGGTTGCACACTATGTAAGAAGTGGATTGCCTCATCTGCCATTCACAAAGGAACAAGAGAATATATAATGTGGCATAGATCCCAATCCTCACCCCTGTCCACCCCATTATTATTTCCCCAATGTTATAATAATACAATGTTTTCAGAAATTTAGTAGCTGTTATAAAGGTAAATCTTGTTATTTTATGTTGACACAGTAAAAAATATAACAATAATATGAATGAAATGTTTATCAAGAAAATAAATATCAGTACAGTAGATATTGTAAGACTTTAAATTATTTTCTTGGGAAAGATAAATACCATAAATTGTATCTGAAATATTTGCCAAGAGATTGTCCATTGTAAGGGGATGTCCTGCTTTAATAATGAAAGATATTTAGGGAGAGCACAGTTTAATGATTACATGGAGAGTCATGAGTTATGATCCCCAGGGTTCAGCATGGCCTCCCTCCAACTGCCCCACATCAGGTATTTGAAATGTATCTTGAATGAAATTAATAGCTTAAAATCATACATACTTTTCTAATATTTTCTTGCACTTTGTCTTGCAATTTTTGGTAGGGGGAGGAGTAGGAGTAGGAGTTGGAGTGGACGTTGGACAAGGTTCTGGAGGAGTTGCGACACAATATGGCTTGTTGGGGTCATTATACATCCAATCTCGTGCTGTTGTGGTGCAGCAATCAGGGTCCTCTATTATTCCATTTGGTCTAATGCAGTCATCATCGTGAAATGTTGTACAAGTGCCTAAAAGATAAAAGAAACACCAATTCTTGCAAATGCTCTATAGAGAACATTAAAACACCAGTAATTTCAATTTATGAATTAAGTGGAAAATGATCAAACAACACATTATGAAAATATAAAATCACATACCACACTGTCCTTGGGTATTATTCAAGAAGAAATGTTCAGCCACCCTTAACTTAAAATCAAGCCGGGAGGCAACAATTGTTGTTTTAATATCAGTGAAGTAAATATTTACAGCTCCATTGGGCAATTCAGTTATCCATATTCCATTTGTAGTGTAGGGAACCTTTTGTTGAATTCCATCAATTGTCAACTGTAAAATTATAAAACAGTTGCATTAAACCATCAGCTGCAAAGCAACAAGACTTGATGGATATTGCACATTGTTAACCAGGAGGTGTTTTATCTGTTCATAGTATTAATAAAAGAAATGTATAGTGCTCCTAAAGAAATCTATTTAAATAAGTTCAGTGTTCTCTCTTACACATTCTAATGGCACCAAATTCAGAAATAGTTATGCAATTCCATTAGTGACAGTGACCACCATCTAGAAAGATTAGAATATTTGTCTTAGTTTAGTTTAATTTAGAGATACAACGTGCAAACAGGCCCTTCGGCCCACCGAGTCACGCTGGAAGTGCCTTGAGAGCAGTCAGGGTTACCGTCGAAGAAGTACTGAAAGTACTGTCGTGTTTGAAGGTAGACAAATCTCCAGGGCCTGATCAGATATATCCGAGAACATTGCGCGAAACTAGAGTGGAAATTACGGGAGCCCTGGTTGAAATTTACGAGTCGTTCTTAAATACAGGAGAGGTGTTGGAAGACAGGAGGGTGGCAAATGTTGTGCCTTCTTTCAAGAAGAGCAGCAGGGAAAATGCTGGGAACTATAGTGGAGCATCTGTGGAGCAGAGGGATCTTGGAGTACGGGTGAATGGTTCCTTGAAGGTCGAGTCGCAGGTAGATAAAATGGTCAAAAAGGCTTTTGACACTTTGGCCTTCATCAGTCAAGAGTATTGAGTATAGAAGTTGGGAGGTATTGTTGCAATTGTATAAGACATTCGTGAGACTGCATATAGAATATTGTGTTCAGTTCTGGGCACCATGTTATAGGAAAGACATTGTCAAACTTGAAAGGGTTCAGAAAAGATTTACATGGATGTAAAATGGATTAAACCAGCATTTGCAGTTCTTTCCTACAAGGATGTTGCCAGGACTAGAGGGTGTGAGCTATCGGGAGAGGTTGTGTAGGCTGGGTCTCTATTACATGGAGCGCTGAAGGATGAGGAGAGATCTTATGGAGATATACAAAATCATGAGAGCAATAAATCGGTTAGATGCACAGTCTTTTGCCCAGAGTAGGGAAATCGAGGACATAGACAGTACATGGATAGGACAGGTTTGGAGGGATATTGACCAAGCGCAGGCAAGAGGGACTAGTGTAGCTGGGACTTTGTTGACGGTGTGGGCGAGTTGGGCCGAAGGGCCTGTTTCCACACTGTATCACTCTATGACTCTATGACCACGATCACCCGTGCACACTAGTTCTATCGTGCACACTAGGAATAATTAACAGAGACCAATTAATCTACAAACCTGCATGTCTTTGGAATGTGGGTGGAAACCAGAACACCCAGAGACCCAGACAGCACCTATAGTCAGGATCGAACCTGGGTCTCTGGTACTGTAAAGCAGCAACTCTACCGCTGCGCCACAATGCCGATCTTGCCAATTTAATTGAGCTAAGGAGGTCTGGGGCAGTAATACTGCAAATAACCAACAGAATACTCACCACATTTACATCATGAGTTGTGATGACGATATCAACTTTTCCATAAGAAATGATTAAGCCTTTTGGACATGAAAAGGGCGCAAAGGAAAAGCAATAGTAATTGTCCACTAGAACACGCAAATTGTATTTTGGATTCTGTTCTTCCATAAGCACGTAAGTGCATCGTTCATAGAAATTATAGGACAGCTGATTGAAGGTTTTATAATGTGGGTCACCATATACTTCACATTCACCTGGAAGAGTAAGGCATTTGTTTGTTTTGTGAAAAGGCAAACGAAACAACGAATGTTAATGTATAAATAATTCACCCTGTATTAGTAATTAGAAAAAAAGAAATGATACTAACATCCACATTCCCAGTCTGGACAGCCACATTCATTTATTACTTCAATGGGCTTTAGATTTTTGGCACATGTAGGCTTTTTCATCACACATTGTTTTACAATTATAGTTGTTCCATTGTCACATTGTTTAATAGCACAGTCTTCAGTCCATGTTCCAGTGCACTAGAATTATAGAATTGATTAATTGCATTTGGATTAAGAGCATATTTTTTTTCATATTTTAGATACAGCGCGGAAACAGGCCCTTCGGCCCACCAAGTCCGCGCCGCCCAGCGATCCCCGCACATTAACACTATCCTACTCACACTAAGGACAATTTTTACATTTACCCAGTCAATTAACCTACATACCTGTACGTCTTTGGAGTGTGGGAGGAAACCGAAGATCTCGGAGAAAACCCACGCAGGTCACGGGGAGAATGTACAAACTCCTTACAGTACAGCACCCGTAGTCAGAATCGAACCTGAGTCTCCGGCGCTGCATTCGCTGTGAGGCAGCAACTCTACCGTTGCGCCACCATGCCGCCACGGACAGAATATATGGACAGAATATATGGACAGAAAGGAACCACTAGGAGGTAGTGACCACAATATGATAAAGTTTAATCTGCAATTTGAAAGGCAAATGGAAGTAGCCCAGTATGCCAATTTGGTCGGCATGGACAATGGAGCAAAGGACCTGTTTCCATGATGTGCACCTAAATGACTGAATAAGTGGATTTCATTAACCATGCGTATTCAGCACATACCAATTTAATAATGTCTTAGAACAAGTGAAAAATATCAGTGTTCAAAGTCCAACTTTTACATTGATCTCTGGGTTTTTCATCCACTTCACAAGATGTTGTGAAAATATGGCATTAACCCCAACATTCACTTCCAATCAAGAGGCCCACATAGGCAAGCAGAAGTGGTAGGATCACTTAATTTGCACCCTCTTAAACCTCTCTATAACCATATATAACCATATAACAACTACAGCACGGAAACAGGCCCGTTCGGCCCTACCAGTCCACGCCGACCACTTTCCCTGACCTAGTCTCATCTACCTGCACTCAGGCCATAACCCTCCAATCCCCTCTTATCCATATACCTATCCAATTTACTCTTAAATAATAAAATCAAGCCTGCCTCCACCACTTCCACCGGAAGCCCATTCCATACAGCCACCACCCTCTGAGTAAAGAAGTTACCCCTCATGTTACCCCTAAACTTTTGTCCCTCAATTCTGAAGCTATGTCCCCTTGTTGGAATCTTCCCCACTCTCAAAGGGAAAAGCCTACCCACGTCAACTCTGTCCGTCCCTCTCAAAATTTAAAAAACCTCTATCAAGTCCCCCCTCAACCTTCTACGCTCCAAAGAATAAAGACCCAACCTGCTCAACCTCTCTCTGTAGCTTAAGTGCTGAAACCCAGGCAACATTCTAGTAAATCTCCTCTGTACCCTCTCCATTTTGTCGACATCCTTCCTATAATTTGGCGACCAGAACTGCACACCATACTCCAGATTCGGCCTCACCAATGCCCTGTACAATTTTAACATTACATCCCAACTTCTATACTCGATGCTCTGATTTATAAAGGCAAGCATACCAAACGCCTTCTTCACCGCCCTATCCACATGAGATTCCACCTTCAGGGAACAATGCACAGTTATTCCCAGATCCCTCTGTTCCACTGCATTCCTCAATTCCCTACCATTTACCCTGTACGTCCTATTTTGATTTGTCCTACCAAAATGCAGCACCTCACACTTATCAGCATTAAACTCCATCTGCCATCTTTCAGCCCACCCTTCCAAAAGGCCCAAGTCTCTCTGTAGACTTTGAAACTCTACTTCATTATTAACTACACCACCTATCTTAGTATCATCTGCATATTTACTAATCCAATTTGCCACACCATCATCCAGATCATTAATGTAAATGACAAACAACAGTGGACCCAACACAGATCCTTGGGGTACTCCACTAGACACTGGCCTCCAACCTGACATACAATTGTCAACCATTACCCTCTGGTATCTCCCATTCAGCCATTGTTGAATCCATCTTGCAACCTCACTATTAATACCCAACGATTTAACCTTCTTAATCAACCTTCCATGTGGAACCTTGTCAAATGCCTTACTGAAGTCCATATAGACAACATCCACAGCCTTGCCCTTATCAATTTCCCTGGTAACCTCTTCAAAAAATTCAAGAAGATTAGTCAAACATGACCTTCCAGGCACAAATCCATGTTGACTGTTTCTAATCAGGCCTTGTTTATCCAAATTATTATATATATTGTCCCTAAGTATCTTTTCCATTAATTTTCCCACCACAGACGTCAAACTAACAGGTCTATAATTGCTAGGTTTACTTTTAGAACCTTTTTTAAACAAAGGCACAACATGCGCAATGCGCCAATCTTCCGGCACCATCCCCGTTTCTAATGTCGTTTGAAATATTTCCGTCATAGCCCCTGCTATTTCTGCACTAACTTCCCTCAATGCCCTAGGGAATATCCTATCAGGACCTGGAGACTTATCCACTTTTATATTTTTCAAAAGTGTCCGTACCTCCTCTTCTTTAATCCTCATAATTTCCATCACTACTCTACTTGTTTCGCTTACCTCACATAATTCAATATCCTTCTCCTCGGTTAATACCGAAGAAAAGAAATTGTTTAATATCTCCCCCATTTCTTCCGGCTCAGCACATAGCTGTCCACTCTGACTCTCTAATGGACCAATTTTATCCCTCGCTATCCTTTTGCTATTGACATATCTGTAGAACCCCTTGGGGTTTACTTTTACATTACTTGCCAAAGCAGCCTCATATCTTTTTTTCGCTTTTCTAATTTCCTTCTTAAGATTCCTTTTACATTCTTTATATTCCTCAAGAACCTCATTTACTCCCTGCCGCTTATATTTATTGTATATCTCCCTCTTTTTCTGAACCAAGTGTCCAATTTCCCTGGAAAACCACGGCTCTTTCAAATTATTATTCTTTCCACCGAACAGGGACATAAACAGCTAATAAATAATAAAAAACTACCAATAGGCTGAACACTTTCAACAATACAATATCATGTATACCGAAGCAATAAATAGCCAATAAACCGTGCAATGAACCAGATTTAATAAGAGAACTTGAGCTAAAGGAACCACTAGGAGGTAGTGACCAGAATATGACAAGATTTAACCTTCAATTTGAAAGGGAGAAGGGAGAGAGAGAAAGGGACAATTACAGAATAATGAAGGCTGTTTCCACAGGTGGGAGAGTCTCGGACCAGTGGTCATAGCCTCAGAATGGCGCTCGTTTAGAAAGGAGGTGAGGAGGAACTTCTTTAGTCAGAGAGTAGTTCATCTGTGGAAGTCATTGCCACAGAGGGCTGTAGAGGCCAAGTCAGTGGAGGCAGAGATAGACAAGCTCTTGATTAGAATGGGTGTCAAGGGTTATGGGGAGAAGGCAGGAATTGGGATTAGGAGACAGAGATCAGTCATGATTGAATAGACTCGATGGGCCGGATGGCCTAATTCTACTCCTATAAATTGTGAACTTGTGAATGTAGTTGTGCAAATTTGCATACATTGATAATTTTTCTCCAGCTGCTATAAAGGAAATTTAAACAGTCCACTTTAAACATGGTCCTAAATTCATGAAGTGGCAGTTTTGAAACGACATTTACATCCCTCAAAATGCTGAAAGGGGAGCAGAGGGGAATACGAGTCTGGTAGTGAATTCTTGTTGGAGCTGTTGATAAGTTGGAAGGCTGATCTATTGAATGCAGAAGCAGGGGGTGTGCAAAGTGAAGTCCAGGGGAACTCAGGGGATTTCTGTTCTTGCTCTGTTTCAGTTCAGGCAGAAGGGAGATTGGTCAGACCCACCAGTACAAAAAGTCTCATCGTCACACCAAATGTAATTGAGACAGAAGAACTGGGAGAAAAAAAGAACACAATCCTTATCGGAGGCAGGATGGAAAGAAGTACTATCAAGACATCCATCTGCAGGAGCCTATATTTGTAATGATTGTTTGTGGCTTGTCTGTCCCATGAGATGAAGACAAAGGGATTCAGAAAAAGAATGGTAGAATCAGAGGTAGACCATGTAAAGCTGGAAACTGGCAACAAAAGCAAATAAATAATCAAGTTGTGTATGAGTTAAAGAAGTGTTAATGTATTGGAGAAAGAATTGAGGGGAGTGACGCTGAATGAGAGTTTCTGGGTATCCCATGGCAGATAAAGCCCATACCTTTGATTTGGAGAAATGACTGATTTTTGAAGAAATTGTTCTATGTAGCTACAAGTTCAGCCAGGCGAATGAGTGTATTGATAGAGAAGGACAGGAGGTTTTGTGGAAGCAAGGGTTAAAATGGTAAGCAGCATGTTAAAGCTTCAGTGAACAAAAAGACCCTGGGAAGGTCTTGGTCTCAGGCTTCACAGAACAACAATGTTACAGTCTTCCTCTCCTACCGGGACAACATATCATGGGAGTTACTCTCTGTACCAGGCAATGTCCCATTGCTCCGGACAGCGTCCCTTCCCATGAGAAGAGTGTAATTGGCCAATGATTACTAATACCTACGAGAATATATTACGTTTGTATTGGCTATTAACACTATCAGAATGTACTTAGATTGCTAATTCCATATGTCAATTAGAATGTAGGTAGCACCCAAGATTCCAATTGATTAAATGTCTGTATAAAAGTTGACGTTCATCAAGTTGAATACAGAGCAGTATGGTATTTGGGATTGTGCTGCTCTCCTTGTGCACAAGTAAATAAAGTGTGTCTGGAAAAGAGTGTATGTTGTCAGAGTCCTATGTTATTCGGCGATATCAGCTTCTGTTCAAGGAGGAAGCAAGGTCCCTCAGACCCTCTTGCTATGAAGGGCAGACGGAGAGAGAATGCATGTCTACGGTGACCATGATCCAACAATTTCTCCTTCGAATCTACTCGCATTCTCCAAATCAAAGGTGTAGCTTTGAATCTCCCCATACAGTCTACATGAGGAACTTGATTGACCATAGAGGTAAGCTTTGCTGGCCTGAGGCATTAAAAAGTTAAAAGCTCCATAAGATATTGGTTCCGTCTTGTTGAGCAGGGCAACCTCCTTGGTGATGTTTGATGGTGGAATCATGATCCAAAGAGAGCTATAAAGACATACTTGAGAGCTGACATTTGGCTTCCAGGAGATAAAGGTCAGTTCAGCAGACCACAATATTACCCGAGTCACTAGATTTGATGATTATATCAGGATTGTTTGTTCAGAGCCTGTTTCCGTTCCCTTGCTTCCACAAGACTCTAAGTCTTAATAGGCAATCTTCCCAAAAAAAGACACAAAATGTTGCAGTAACTCAACGAGTTATGCAGTATTTCTGGAGAACATGGATAGGCAACATTTCACATCGAGACTTTTCTTCAGACTGATTGTATTAGGGGAAAGAAATCTGGAAGAGATGTAGAGGTGAGACAAAACAAGGTAATTGATAGATGGATGTGAGAAGTCGACTAACAGCTGTGAGATAAGGGGAGTTGAGGAGGAAATGTGAAGCTAGAGGAAGAGTGCAGGTGGAAGTGGATATCATCAATGTCACCAAATTGAATATTAAAACTCACAGTATAGTTATTCTATATTAAAATGAATAAACTGAGTTTAGCTTGGTTGAGATTTTTGAATGAAAGCCACAACAGAACAACTGATATAGGTTAATTCATGAGGAAGCCAATGATCTCTTCTCAAAAACAGGTCGTTTTAAAGACCAATAAAAAATGTGTATGAAAATGCATTTTGGAGGTCAGAGAGGTCAAAAACTGTGTAAAGAAAACGGATAAGAATTTAAATATAGAGATGGAAAATAATGAAATAATTCTCAATTATTATATGTGTACTCCTGCATTCTGCCTGCTAAAAGTCATCTCTCTCCGGTGCCATCCTTAAACAGCATATATCATCAACGATCCCTACTATCAGGGCCAGGCCTTCTCACTGCAACATCATATGGGAGATACAGATGCATGAAGTCCAACACAACCAAGTTCAGGAAAAAGCTACCATCCTACGTCTATCATGTACTTGAATCAATCTGCACAACCCATCTTACCAGAACACTGTAGTTCACCTCCTACACTACCACTAACTTGTATATTCGCCCTAATTATGTTTTTTTGCACAAATGTCTTGTATTTTGCATACAGTATTTTTGTCTTTTAGAAAGTTTATGTGTCATTTCTGCATAATTTAAGTACAATTTGATTTTGTGTGTTTGTATGAATCCTGTGATGTTGAGGTCATTGTACCTGTATTTCATCATACTTGTGGGTATGAAGATAAACTCAACTTGACCAAACTTGAGTTATTAGTCAAAGAAATGCCATTTGCAGGAAGAGAAAATAAACCTTCAAATCAAGACAACAGAAAAACCCAGGACGAATGTGCAGGACTCAATGGGGTCCTGACTTGTTGCAGGCTTTTATCATAGAATCAGAAGCAGAAAGCTTCTCATGTATAGCTTATAGAAATAGCTGAAGAAACTCAAAGCATGATCATTCACAAGTAAACGTTAAGATAACAGTTCAACGCTCTTCCTCCAAAACACTTCACTTTCAGGACTACTACAATATATAGTTAATTGCAAAAAACATACCTGATGTTCTTTGTTCACACTGCAGGGACATGTTGTTGAAGGAGTTGTCGATATTACTGTGGTTGTAACTGTTGTGGTTGATGTTGTTGTGGTTGGAGTGGTTGTTGGTGTTGTGGTGGTTGGTGGTGTGATTGTTGATGTTGTGGTTGGAGTGGTTGTTGGTGTTGTGGTGGTTGGTGGTGTGGTTGTTGATGTAGTGGTTGGAGTGGTTGTTGGTGTTGTGGTGGTTGGTGGTGTGGTTGTTGATGCTGTTGTGGTTGGAGTAGTTGTAACTGTTGTGGTTGATGTTGTGGTTGGAGTGGTTGTAGCTGTTGTGGTTGTAGCTGTTGTGGTTGATGTTGTGGTTGGAGTGGTTGTTGGTGTTGTGGTTGTAGCTGTTGTTGTGGTTGGAGTGGTTGTTGGTGTTGTGGTGGTTGGTGGTGTGGTTGTTGATGTAGTGGTTGGAGTGGTTGTTGGTGTTGTGGTGGTTGGTGGTGTGGTTGTTGATGCTGTTGTGGTTGGAGTAGTTGTAACTGTTGTGGTTGATGTTGTGGTTGGAGTGGTTGTAGCTGTTGTGGTTGTAGCTGTTGTGGTTGATGTTGTGGTTGGAGTGGTTGTTGGTGTTGTGGTTGTTGATGTTGTTGTGGTTGGAGTGGTTGTTGGTGTTGTTATTGTTGATGTTGTTGGGGTTGAAGTTATAGAGGTTGTTGTTGTAGGGCTTGCTGTTGTAGTGGTTGTTGTTGTAGTGGGTGAAGGGGTAGTTGTCAGAGTTGTGATTGTTGTACTCAATACACAACATACTCTAATTCTGTAGTCAGGGCACATGAAATCTTTGAATGATGGGGTGCATTCAAGTCCTTCCGGCAAGTCACAGGTCACATTGTGACTTGTTTCAGAGATTGGTTTGTTGGGGTATTTAATGGCTTGACACTGAATGCCATTAGGTGATTGATTGGGATTACAGAGACCGTCCGGTGATTCATGATCTCCTCTGCTTGTCAAATTGGGCTGGTGTTCATTGGTCCAGTTTGACCACTGACCTGTACAAGGAATTGCTGCAAAGTAAAAGGAAAAAATAATGTCTAATGAAGGACGTATTGAAATGCAACCACTGTAAGCACATATCAGGGATCAACAAATAGTTGTATATTAAGTGGCCAAATTGTCTGTTAAATGTCAGTTGAAAATGAAAGGTAAGATCATTCTTATTTTCTTTGCAATATCTCCCCCCCCCCTCCCCCCAGTCAGGATTTCAATTAATTTCAAACCACATCTGAAAAATCACATATCCTCACTATAGCACAAACATATTAGCCCAGATGATGTACTCATTCTTATGAATGAATCAGCAAAGAAGATGTACAATGTTATTTGAGGATAAAAATTCAAAGCATATAAAATAAATATAAATTCTGCTTTTGCCAAGGACCCATGTCCTTCTCTGTGCTTCCTTCCCAATGCCCATTCACCTTCTTGCCCGCACTTACTTGTGGATAAGGTTGAAGATGTTGAAAATGTTGTTGGTGTTGTTGTTGTTGTGGTTGGAGATATTGTTGAAGTTGTGGTTGGAGATGTTGTTGATGTTGTTGGAGATGAAGTTGATGTTGTGGTTGTTGATGTTGTAGTTGTTGATGTTGTGGTTGGAGATGTTGTAGGTGTTGTGGTTGGAGGTGTTGTTGTTGTCGTGGTTGTCGGTGTTGTGGTTGGAGATGTTGATGTTGTGGTTGGAGATGTTGTAGGTGTTGTGGTTGGAGATGTTGTTGATGTTGTGGTTAGAGGTGTTGTGGTTGGAGAAGTTGTGGTTGGAGATGTTGATGTTGTAGTTGGTGATATTGTAGTTGTTGATGTTGTGGTTGGAGATGTTGTTGTTGTTGTCGTGGTTGTCGGTGTTGTCAGTGTTGTGGTTAGAGATGTTGATGTTGTGGTTGGTGATGTTGTTGATGTTGTGGTTGGAGATGTTGTAGGTGTGGTTGGAGATGTTGTGGTTGTCAATGTTGTAGTTGGTGATGATGTTGATGATGTTGATGTTGTGGTTGTTGATGTTGTGGTTGGTGATGTTGTTGATGTTGTGGTTGGAGATGTTGTAGGTGTTGTGGTTGGAGGTGTTATTGTTGTTGTCGTGGTTGTCGGTGCTGTCGGTGTTGTGGTTGGAGATGTTGATGTTGTGGTTGGAGATGTTGTAGTTGGAGATGTTGTTGATGTTGTGGTTAGAGGTGTTGTGGTTGGAGAAGTTGTGGTTGGAGATGTTGATGTTGTAGTTGGTGATGTTGTAGTTGTTGATGTTGTGGTTGGAGATGTTGTTGTTGTTGTCGTGGTTGTCGGTGTTGTCAGTGTTGTGGTTAGAGATGTTGATGTTGTGGTTGGTGATGTTGTTGATGTTGTGGTTGTAGGTGTGGTTGGAGATGTTGTAGTTGTCAATGTTGTAGTTGGTGATGATGTTGATGTTGTGGTTGTTGATGTTGTGGTTGGAGATGTTGTTAATGTTGTCGTTGTCGACGTTGATGATGTCGTAGTCGGAGACGTCGTTGGACTTGTCACAGTTGTACTTTCTAAAAAAAAGTTATTAAGTCAGTAGCAAAAATTTTACTTTGTGCATCAAATATATTTAAGGAATGGTTACAAAATAGATATGGCACTTGCTCTCAAGAATATAAGTAAATATTTTTAGAGATTAATAGGAATATTTAAAGTTACTACACAATTAACTTTACTGTAGCTTGACTAATCAAGCTCCGAAACTAATGTTAAACATGTGGAAAAATGAAATAGTTGCTGATCCGATCAAGAATAGAACTGTACAAAAAGGACACAAAGTGCTGGAGTAATTTTGCGGGTCAGGCAGCATCTCTGGAGAACATGAAGCGGTGACATGGAAGTTTTCCTCTTGATGAAGGCTTCCAACTTGCAATATCTCCTATCCATGTTCTCCAGAGATGCTGCCTGACCCATTGAGTTACTCCAGCATTTTGTATCTGTTTTTGTAAACCTGCATCTGCAGTTCCTTGTGTTTGAAGAATAGAACAGTGTTCTGGTGTTAATGCAAAATTTTAGCGTGAAAGGTAGCAACCAAACTTAAATTTATTAAATTTATTTCAGAGCTGCATTATTTTTCTGTGAGAAAATGACATTTACAAAATAGACTATGGGAAAATTGATTGAGCTTTAGCCAGGCTGCATTTCACCGGGGATACAAAACTACCAATAATATTCTCTTATTCTGTGGCTGGCGCAATGACACAGCTTAGTAGAGCTGCATGTTTTGTCAAATTCAGGTCATATCAAGCTCTTGGTACAGCCATGCTGTCCTCGTGGAAACAGACCGATCACTGTATAACCCTAGAGAACAGCAGTACTGTGAACAAAGGTTTGTCATTGTATAATACTGAGGTACAGTAGTGAAAGACAATGATATGACACTATTATATATTCCTTATACAGTATGTGTAGGTGTGAATTTTCACACAATATTGCAATGCTGCAAGTCTGGCAGGCTGTACGCTGTTCTGGCAGGTTCTATCTGTGTAACAATGGGGAGCAGTGATGATGGGCACATGTCACCACGATCTAACATGGGGGTGCAGTACTTACATGCATAAGCCTACTTCATTAAATCTTGAATTATTATAACACCCAGCTATGCATTACACACCTGTTGTGGTAGAAGTTGTAGTTGTAGGTACTGTAGGGGTTGATGTACCTTCTAAAGATGAAGATAGATAAGGATTAATTGATATATGTTGAAAGACAGGCAAATATTAATTGATATGACAATATGATATTCTTTCATCTAAATCTTCATTCGTATGCAAGCAAAATATGAAAATGAGTAATGTATATATATGATATTTTGGTTAAAGTGAACAGCATAAACATGTATCTCGATCACTTTCATATTTACTCAGCTAAGCATTTGCCATTCATTGTTCTTCACCTAATCTAGAACCTGGGATCATGTTTTCAGATTACAGGGTAAGAAATTTAAGCAAGTCAGGGAGAAACTCTCTGTGTAATCCTTCATCACACAGCAGAGGCCAAATCACTAAATAAATTTAAGAGAGACATGGATGGATTTCCAGCTACAAAAGGTATCAATGGGCAGGGGGGGAGAGGGGGAATATGGTATTGAGACAGAGCATCAGCCATAATGGCATTGAATATATGACATAGGCTCAATGGGCTGAATGCCAACACCTATTCTTATATTTCTATGTTTCTGTGTTTCTAACACCATATTTTTCTGCAAGGAATTGCATTTGTTTTATATCTGCTTATCCTCCATTTTTTAATCACAGAAAATTAAGTAAAATGAATAAAATTAAGTGTTAATTCCCTGACATCTATAGTCCTTGCTTAGCATTAAGAACAATTCTACATGATGAAGCTGATCTACAAAATGAGTTACCGCATGCTGCAAAAATTCATATACCAACCAGTTGGGTGGCTCTTCATTCTGTAGCTATCAATTATTGGTTTCCATCATGATTTATGCAGTTAATTGTCTTATTGAAAAATAAAGTTTGCTTACCACATATGACTTTTCCATCAGTGCATTCACTGTAAAATATTAAATGGTTAGATGATTTATTCTTAGGGAATCAGTACAATACATTCCTCATCCTCGACACAGTCTCCATGTCATTGGCAGTTATCTTTACACCATGGAGATGCTATAGGTTGATATATTTGTTCAACAGCAAAGTGGAGAGGGGTTATATTACCAACCGTTCTTCACTCACTAGTGAGGAAAGCCAAGAATGGTGTACACTTATCCAACTGGATGTCAGGGGTTTTGGGGAGAAAGCAGAAGAATGGGCTTGAGAGGGAAAGATAGATCAGCTGTGATTGAATGTCGGAGTAGAATGTCAGAGTTACAATATGCACATTAATTTAACTTGTTTGGTGGACATAGGTATCTCCTTTTTGTTTCATTAATCCATAGAATTGTGAAACAATGTCCCAGCCAGTCTTCTCCAATATTCCTGTGGCATGTATAGTTTCCTATATAATCTGGCAACAATTCTCATGTTCTTTGGAAATAGTGAAATACACAGAAGTAAAAGAAGAATGAAACAAATGCATTAAAGTACAAGGGAACGATAAAGTGTTGGACTCAGTTAGGTACCAATGATGGATTTTCAAAATGGCCCAACGATGCAAGTATTGCTTCTTGTTTGTTAATGTAAGCACGTCACTTTTAATTAGCGTGATGCTTTGTAAATAATTTCTCAGGGAGGCCATGCCAGTGGCAGAAGTTTGGACTTGGTTCATTGGCATTTAGATTCATAAATAATACAAAGGTCCATATTAATTGAAAGAAAATCATTAGCAAATCCCTTCAATCCACCACCTGTCAGTTCTTGTGAAGCCCCAATTATTACAGGTCTTAAACCAAACTTCCCAAATTTCATTACAGGTCCGTAATTGAACTATAAGAGCCACAATGTGCAATCATGAAGTGCCTTCCAGTCATCTAAATAAATGCCAATTTACAGCAAAATATTTCCCAATTCTGAAATAGGTTTTGGGTTAAGTCTACCAATAAAAAGTCAACGTGCAGCTTTAATACTATGCTTCTGTGCTTGCTGCACAGAAGTGAGGTATTCAGGCATGTTTTTGTGCGACAAAATCTTCTTTTCACTCTGTTGTCTTAATATAAACTGGTAACATGTCATCCCATTCTTTTCACCATCATGTATTCATTTAGCAACTCCACCCTGTGATAGCATGTTTCACATTCTAACCAGTCCCTGGAATAAAAAATTGCAATTGCCTTAATTTCTGCTTTGTTACTATGTTATACATTTGATCCCTTGTTTTCAACTTCCCATCAAACATAAATACTTTAATTACAGATTAGAAACTGTTAAAGCAATTTACCAGTTTCCACAGCCAATTATGTTTTCATTTGCGTGATATATTTGCCCATTGTAAAGGCAGGTGCACTGATGGAGATGGACACATTTCATGGTATTTTCATCCAGATAAGGAGCAGTCTCTGGGCACTTTGGATAGCAGCCTAATCAATAGAACAATGTAAAATTAGGATGAGGTATTAACATTTATTATCAAACATTTAGTTCATGGTTTCATCACTTAGAATTTAGTGACTAAGATGACACATCTTCAACATTCTGGTATTAGTTTATTACTGACATGGGTACAGTGAAAAATATTGCTTAGCATTCAATCCAGGCAGACTGTTCCATATATAATTACAACAGGTGGTGCAAATAGAGACAAACTAAACAGTGTTGCAGCTACAGAGAAATCACAGGTAAAAGAGTGTAAGGGTTTAAGGAGGCAAACATCCTTAGTTTATGAGAGGTCTGTTCAAGAGTCTGATAACAGTGGGGAAAATAGTGGGATATCTAGTTTTTATGTGTTTTCAAGATTTTGTATCTTCTGCCTGATGAGAAAGTGGAAAAGTGGGAATAACCGGAGCCGACTGGCGTGATAGACAAGGCTGTATCCACAACTCTGCAATTTCTGACATTCTGGCCCAGAGTAATTGCTAGACCGAGCTATGATTCATGCAGATAGGATGCTTTCTTCACTGCATCTGTGGAAATTGGGAAGAGTCATTGGAGACATGCCAAATTTCCTTGTATAAACAAAGACCCTCAGATGCTGGTTAATACACAAATGGGCACAATGTTCTGGAGTAACTCAGCAAGTCAGGCAGTATCTCTGAAGCACATGGATCAATGATGTTGTGGGTTGAGACCCTCTGACCCTTCAGTCTGAAGAAGAGTCTTGACCTGAATCATCACCTTTCCATGTTCTCCAGAGAAGCTGGCTGACTTACTAACTTTGTGTTCTTTTGTCAAATTTCCTTAGTCTTCTGAGGAAGTATAAGTGTTGGTGCTCTATTTGCAGTATCATCAAATGTGTTTGGAACAGCACAGAATGTTACAACTTACCATCTCTACTTCAGCACCATTAACCCGTTCACTGGGCAAGTTTTTTTTTCTCACTATTGGCCATGACCCAGGGGTGGCACTGAACACATTAATACTGACTGGGGTCTGAACTCCAAGTCGCTTCCTGAGGCGGTTTCTCAGGGTGAAATCTGAAACTCAACTGGACCAGTCACAAATGGATGACAGAGGCTAGGTATCCTGTGGCAAGTGACTCACGTTCGGACTCACAGGCTTTTCCACCAACTCCAAAAATATCCAGAGCAATGCAGCCTGTTTCAATGGCACAGGCATTCCCTCTCCCACTGACAGAGTGGCGGTAATTTGTATCAATACATTGCACTGTAGTTTGCTGTCTGGGTTTTTCTGACAGCATCACTCAAAACTACAAGATTTACGTTGAAGAAGGATAAACTCAGAAGTCACATGGGAACACCACCATCAGTAGGTTTCCTCCTTTTTGCACAATAATCTAACTTGTGTTGTTAATATAAGAAAATTACTGAAGATGCTGGTACAAATCGAAGGTATTTATTCACAAAATGCTGGAGAAACTCATCAGGTCAGGCAGCATCTCAGGAGAGAAGGAATGGGTGACTGACTTCATACACTTCACTTCCAATTTCCATCCTGCCCTTAAATATACCTGGACTATCTCCGACATCTCCCTCCCGTTTCTGGACCTCACCATCTCCATCACAGGAGACAGATTAGTGACTGACATTTACTATAAACCCACTGACTCGTACAGCTATCTGGACTACACTTCTTCCCACCCGGTCCCCTGCAAAAGGTCTATCCCCGACTCCAAATTCCTCCGTCAACGCCGCATCTGCGCCCAGGATGAGGTGTTTCACACTAGGGCGTCAGAGATGTCCTCATTCTTCATGAAACGGGGCTTCCCCTCTTCCATTATAGATGAGGCTCTCACTAGGGTCTCTTCTACATCCCGCAGCTCCGCTCTTGCTCCCCCTCCCCCCACTCGCAACAAAGACAGAATCCCCCTCGTTCTCACCTTCCACCCCACCAGCCAGCGGATCCAACAAATCATCTGCCAACATTTCTGTCACCTACAACGCGACCCCAGCAATGGCCATATCTTCCTATCCCCTCCCCTCTCTGCGTTCCGCAGAGACCTTTCCCTCCGTAACTCCCTGGTCCACTCGTCCCTTCCTACCCAAACCACCCCATCCCCGGGCACTTTCCCCTGCAACCGCACGAGATGCAACACCTGTCCCTTTACCTCCCCCCTCAACTCCATCCAAGGACTCAAACAGTCTTTCCAGGTGAGACAGAGGTTCACCTGCACCTCCTCCAACCTCATCTATTGCATTCGCTGCTCCAGATGTCAACTTATTTACATCGGCGAAACCAAGCGCAGGCTCGACGATCGCTTCGCTCAACACTTGCGCTCGGTCCGCGTTGGCCAAACTGGACTCCCGGTGGCCGAGCACTTCAACTCCCCCTCCCATTCCCAGTCTGACCTTTCTGTCATGGGCCTCCTCCAGTGCCATAGTGAGGCCTACCGGAAATTGGAGGAACAGCACCTCATATTTCGCCTGGGCAGCTTGCAGCCCAGTGGTATGAACATCGACTTCTCCAACTTTAGATAGTTCCTCTGTCCCTCTCTTCCACATCTCCTTCCCAGATCTCCCTCTATCTTCCTGTCTCCACCTATATCCTTCCTTTGTCCTGCCCTCCTGACATCAGTCTGAAAAAGGGTCTCGACCCGAAACGTCACCCATTCCTTCTCTCCTGAGATGCTGCCTGACCTGCTGAGTTACTCCAGCATTTTGTGAATAAATACCTCCTTTGTGTTGTTAGTACATCGTTATCACTTGATCTGAATCTTGGAAGTCGTTATTTAACAGCACTGTGGCAGTAGCTTCACCAGCAAGATTGCAGTGGTTCAAGCAGGCAGCTCAGACAATCAAAATTAAATGACTTACACTTTATCCTTTTGTCTCACATTGTTTTACCTAATTGACTTTAAATGGCCCACTGGATATGCCAGGTTGACTGGATGGAAGCACAAAGAGCAGATATTTCAGCCTAAGGACTAAGAAACTTGGAGAAGTTTGTGTCTTCAGGATGGTGGCCAAAAGATAGCCAATGATGAGACCCAATTACTCAAGAATTAGGGATCAGATGAGCAGATTTTTAGATTTATTCTGACTTCTGAGTGGTTAACAATAATTCTTTCGCAATCTTTCTTTCATGGATTTTGTTTTAGACTTTAGACTTCTGAGATACCACATGGAAACAGGCCCTTCGGCCCACCGAGTCCACACCGACCCACGAACAACAGCACTATCCTACACACTGGGGACAATTTATAATTTTACCGAAGCCTATTAAACCACAAACCTGTATGTCTTTGGACAATAGACAATAGACAATAGGTGCAGGAGTAGGCCATTCAGCCCTTTGAGCCAGCACTGCCATTCACCGTAATCATGGCTGATCATCCACAATCAGTACCCCGTTCCTGCCTTCTCCCCATATCCCTTGACTCTGCTATCATTACGAGCTCTATCTAACTCTCCCTTGAAAGCATCCAGGGAATTGGCCTCCACTGCCTTCTGAGGCAGAGAGTTCCAAAGCTCCACAACTCTCGGAGTGTGGGTGGAAACCGGAACAAGCGAAGGAAACCCATGTGGTCACGGGGAGAACGTACAAGCTCCGTAAAGACAGCACCCATAGTCAGGAACAAACCCAGGTCTCTGGTGCTGTAAGGCAGCAATTCTACTGCTGCGCCACTGTGCCGCCCTTTAATAAAGATTAACTGGTTCAGGAAAAAGAGACTCCTGTCTCCCCTACACCACTCTGGTTTACATGTCGGTCTGTTTCCACATTAACTTAAATATGCATCAGGAAATTGCACCAACTCAGCTTCACCAACATTTCCAGACATGAATGAAACAACAGAAAAACATGAGCAAAAACCATGAATAATCGTACAATATACAAATACACATAGATTGAAATCAATGTTGTTCTCCATGTCCTCTCCATGTTGATCTGAACATGTGCCACTGCTCAACAAAATATTGAATCGTGGCTCTTTGCTTGTGTAACTCAAATATTAGCAGTAAACTAGACCAAGTGGACCCGTTGGGCCCAAACCTCTCCTGCATTGGTGCAGCACACTCCCCCCTTCCCCTCCCCCCCACCATCCCCCTCAACCCCCCTCCTCCCCCCCTCCATCCCCCCTCCCTCCCTAGGAGATAGATTTAAACTTTAAAATGTGAATAACTTTAAAAATATAACACCGATTTCAATGAAACGTCTTCCATTAGCACCAAAGGGACGACGGTGAGTAAGGTGGGCCTAAAATTGTCGCACTATCGTGTACCGTTTTAAAGCATGTAGATAGATAAAGCATGGCACAGTGGCGCATAAGTAGAGATGCTGTCTTACAATGCCAGGTTCGATCCTGACTATGAGTGCTGTCTGTACAGAGTTTGTACGTTCTCCCTGTAACTGCATGGTTTTTCTCTGGTTTCCTCCCACATTCTAAAGACATGCAGGTGTGTTAATTGGTTTCTGTAAATTATCCCTAGTGTGTAGGATAGAACCTGTGTATGGGGGCCTGAAGGGCCTTTTTCCATGTTGTATCTCTAAACTAAACTAAACAAAAAAATGCACTTCTCACCCCTTTAAAATCAACATAAACATACATCATTAAAAAATCCAACCGCATAATCAAGTTATGGTAAAGTTATGAAGTAAAACCACCTTCAATAACTGCAGAGAGCTTTTTTTTAATTGTATGATTCGAACATGTTTTAGCTGTCAATGTTCCACATGGCTTGTAGTGCCAGCTACATCCATTGTCGTCATTATAATAGTCGCAGTAAACAGCTGCAACATAAAATGAAAAGAGTTAGCATACTTTTGTCAGTAAATGAGTTAACGCACAAATGATTAAAAAGAGTCGTTTCACATCATAATCCAAACACCAGGGATTGATAGGAATTATTCACAGGTTATAACAGTACAGTACAGTATAGTAGCTGCCATTAATTCAAAACAGTACAGTAGTTGCCATTAATTAAAAACAAGACCCATTCTTCAGAATATCTCTTCCAATGTTCAGAGAAAGTAGTAATCAGTTTGAAATTAAAAGGTCTAAGACAATTGAATACGTTAATTGAAAATAAGTGCTGGTCACCCACAGATGTACATAAGAACTTTATCAGGGGCCCAGCAATGCCACACGTTATTAGACACAGGGGTATCAGTATCAATAAATGACCTGCCCTTGCCAACAACCTGGAAGGCTATTTATATCACAGGTAAAGGGGGAACACAGTAAAGACTATTTATCACACTCTGAAGAGTGCATTTTCCAACATTTAACACACCTTGTGTGGGAGGTTCTAATCCCCCTACACTACTTAGACAATGGCTTGGGCTCAGTATGTGTGATCACTGTAAATTTTGTCCATTTAGGTGTATTGGCTCTGATTCGTCTGGTATTTATTTAGATCTTGATATTGAATCAGTAATGATTTTATACCACAGGGTTGATTTCATATTTATTTTATGCGTTGTTTTCTTGTTCACTCTCATAGGTTAGTGCCCTTTCATGAGTACAACTGATATTTAAGATATGTAATTTTCAACTATCATCATTTGATGTGTTTGTGTTGCGGACTCGACTAACATTTGATGTTGATGTATTGCTGGTGTGCCTTAACTAACCATTTTGCAGCTTCCACTGTCAGAAGCCTGCTGCCGGCTGCCTTGAGGGGTGATGAGAGTACACACCAGGATGGTGTGAATGGGCCATTTTGTCAGTAGTTCCTGGGAATGTGGGCCTGGACAGAAACAAGACTGTGGGCAGGGACAGATAGAACCAGTTAAAATGAAAGGGGAAAGTAAGGAGCAGATAGCAAATGAGTGGGGAGACCTCAGAACAAATAGAGCAGCAGAGGAACAAGTGACAAAATAAATTGCTAGTGAGGAGAAAGCAGTTATCAAAGTCTGTCTAGTAAAATTGTGTACAAATATGGAGGAGGAAAAGAAGTGCAGAAAAGAGGGAGTAAAGGAGGGAGCCAGGTGTTTGCTGGACATGAGGAGGCAGGAGTGGCTGAAGCTCTAGCATGTGTAAGGCAGATACTAATTTCTGTAAAACTAATAATTTGGACTTACGGCATCGTTCAGGAGTTCTCCAGCGAATACAAACACCAGCTTTATTACAAGCCTCTGCATATACTGCTACAGCAGTACAGAAACCCAGGTACTTCCCCTCCTTATCGCAAGCACAAGCTTCTTGGAGGCAAGCTTCATAGTATGGGTTAGGGTCAACCTGTTAAAATGCCAGGAGTCAGAAATCAAATCAGCACTTGGAAAAAAAGGACATTATCCTTCATTTAAGCGAGCAAAGTGTGTATTTTAAATGTCAACAACAGCATTAAAACAATTTTTATTCGGCTAGGCACAAAAGAAGATGATTTGCGTAGAACAGGGCAATGCAATGTTCATTTTGTTAGTGTGCCTACTGCAGTCCCAGGATTCACAGTAATTTTAAGAAGAGAAAGTGGTGCGACCCTTAGAATAGTGACTCTGGCTAACCAAATGGTTCCTGGCAGCTGCCTCACAACACAAATATGAAAAATGGAAATCCAGAACTGAACACAATATTCTAAATATGGTCTCACTAACGTCTTATACAACTGCAACATGACCTCCCAACTTCTATACTCAATACTCTGACTGATGAAGGACAATGTACCAAAAGCCATTTTTACCACCATTTTTACTACCTGCGACTTGACCTTAAAGGAACCATGCAGCTGCACTCCTAGATCCCTCTGCTCTACAATACTCCCCAGAGGCCTACCATTCATTGTGTAGGTCCTGCCCTTGTTTAACATCGGCAAACTTACTAATCTTGCCCTGTATGTTCTCATCCAAATCATTGAAGTAGATGACAAACAGTAAGGCGCCCAGCACCGAACCCTGAGGCACACCTCTAATCACAGGCCTCCAGTCTAAGAAGCAACCTTCCACTATCACCCTCTGTTTCCTACCTTGGAGCTAATTTTCTATCCATTCAACTATCTCTCCTTGGACACCATGCAATAAAATCCCTCAAAATAGTCTCGAGTAACTTTCCAACCACAGATGTTAAGCTCGCTGGCATATAGTTCCTAGCATTTTCCTTGCAGCCCTTCTTGAAAAGAGGCACGACTTTTGCCACCCTCCAGTCTTCCGGCAGCTCTGCTGTATTTAAGGATGACTCATAAATTTCCACCAGAGCTTCCACAATTTCCCCTTTGGTTTCCCACAATGTCCTCGGATATATCTGATCATGCCCTGGAGAATTGTCTGCCTTCATAAATGAGAGTACCTTCAGTACTTCTTCGACTGTAACACTGACTGTTATCAAGACACTTCCATTGACTGCCCCAAGTTCCTCTGCCCTACTGTCATTCTCTTCGGTAAATACAGAGGAGAAATACTCATTGAGGACCTTGCCCATCTCCTGTTGCTCCACACAGAGGAGACCACTTTGATTCCTGAGAGGTCCCACTCTCTCTCTAGTTACCCTTTACCCCTTTATTTTTTGGGATTGTCCTTAATGCTACCCGCCAGAGCTATCTCCTGGCCCCTTTTTGCCCTTCTGATCTCCTTTTTCAGTTTACTCCTTAGTTCCCGAAACTCCTCCAGGGACGCATTGATCCCAGCTGCCTATACCTGTCCCATGCATCCTTCTTGTTTTTGACCAATCCCTCAATTTCCCTCAACAGCCAAGCTTCCTTACGTTTGCCTGTTTTGCCCTTCACTCTACCGGGACATACGTACCCTGAGCTTTTGTCAGCACACTTTTAAAAACATTCAACTTGGCTGATGTTCCTTTCCCCTCAAATAACCTGCCCAAGTCAACTTGAGCAAGACCTTCTCTCATACCCTCATAGTTGGCCTTACCCCAGTTGAGCATTTTAACACGTGGGCCTTCTCTGTCCCTATCCATATCTATCTTAAACCTAATCGAACTGTGGTCACTAGTCCCAAAAGCCTCCTTCACAAACACTTCATTAACTTGCCCTTCCCATTTTCCCAATCTTAGATCCAGTGTTGCCCTCTCAAATGTGGGGGCCTCTACATACTGCTTAAGAAAGCTCTCCTGAACACTTTTGAGGAATTGCACCCCATTTAAACCCTTCACACTATGATTTTCAGTCAATATTGGGAAAGTTAAAATCCCCTACTACAACAACCTTATTTGACCTGTAGTCGCCTGGCATATTTGTTCTTCTAACTCCCGTTGACTATTCGGGGGTCGATAGTACACCCCCAACAAGGTGATCATCCCTTTCTTGTTCCTCAGCTTCACCCATACAGCCTCACTAGATGAACCATCCATGTGACCTCTGACCACAGCCGTGACATCCTCCTTAACCAATAATGCAACGCCCCCTTCTCTTTTTCCCTCACCCCTGTCTCTCCTGAAGCTTCCGTACCCCCAAAGATTGAGCTGCCAGTCCTGCACCTCCCTTAGCCAGGTTTAAGTAATGGCTACAACGTCCCAGTCGGTTGAAGCTATCCATGCCATAAGCTCATCTGCCTTACCTGTCAGGCCCCTTGCATTGAAATACATGCAGAATAGATTTATAATAATGTCTTACCTTACTGTGACATTGTTGAAACTCTCCAATTGGATTAATAATTATGGAACATTTCTTTGTTGCCCAGGGAGAACAAAATGGATTTTCCTCACAAGGGAATGTTTGATTTACTGAACTTGGGCAGGAATCTGTAGACTTCCAACTGTTTCCAAACTCAATGGAATTGCTTGCCAGAAAGTTAAATCTTGTTTTAAGATCATCTTCAGTGTTATCATTGAAGTTTCCACAGAGACCACACACTTTATCCTATGGTAGCGGTTACAAAAAAATCAAAATGTTGTTGAAGATGTTAATCAGGCATTCCATAGTCAATGTTCAAGTAAACTAACAAATAAGATGACATAATCCCCTATTCAGAAATATATGCTTTCAGCCTGCAAATATCACCATTTATGTTACAACATTTGATAATGTTATTTTTATACCCACATTGGTCCATACTAAATAAGTTAGTTTCCCCTCGGCTGACATATTAGAACTTGGCCACAGCATTACTGGTTTGGGGCAGAAGATCAATTGAGTATAATAGTTGGGAGCAATTTGGATAATAGTTGGCATGTCATGTTGCAGTTGTACAAAACATCGGTTAGCTCAGACAGTTTTGGTCTCCACACTACAGGAAGGATAAGATAATAATATAGAGATTGCAAACTTTCACCAGGATATTGCCTGAAATGGAGATATTTGATAAACTGGGCTTATTCTTATTAACAATATTGGAGGACTAACATCAGAGGCTGAAGGGTGACATTGTGGAGGTTTATAAAATTGAGAGACATAGGTAAGGTAGATGGAATCATTTTCCAGGACAGGGAAATCTATAATGAGAGAGCATAGGTATAAGGTGAAAGGAGAGAAATTTAAAGGAGATCTGAGGAGTAAGTTCCGACACAAAGACTGGTGAATATCTGCAATGAGCTGTCCGTACAGAGAGTGGAAGCAGATACAATTACAATGTTTAAAAGGCACATGGACAGGTACTTGGTTAGGAAATTCATACGAACAAATGGGATCAGCATAAATGGGCATTATAATCAGCATGGATAAGATGGGCCAAATAGATACGTTTTTGTGCCGTACATTTCTATGATTCTAAATTCTCCTGCATGAAAGAGGTTGGCAGGACAGGAGTGGACTGGAATACCAAACTGCTGGCCTTATTTTTGGTATCATATTTAAACAATGACCTCTTGGCCTCTGGTCTGAACAGTCACCAATGCCTCAGTCACTCCACTCGAGCACCTTTTCTTTTTGAGATACAATGTGGAATTAGCCGTTCAGCCCACCAAGTACACAGCGTCTATAGATCACCCTTATTTTAGATCCGCGTTATCCCACTTTTGTATCCTGCACGCTAAGGGCAATTTACAGAATTTACAATTAACCGCACATCTTTGAGATGTGGGAGGAAACTGGAGCACCTAGAGAAAACCCATACGGTCACAGGAAGAACATAAATACTCGGCACAGATAGCACCCATAGTCAGGATTGAACCTGGGTCTCTGGCACTGCGAGGCAACACCTCTACCGCTGACCCACTGGCAAGATCTTTGGGAAAGTATACTGGAAAACTGGGGGGGGGGAAACACAATGCTTTCATCTTGATTTTTGTAGGATTAAACTAGATGGTACCAGTAGTAATATACCATCCTATCCATAGAATCCTGCAATTATTTTTCTCTTATCTGCAAGAATCTGAAAACTGGTAATGGAGTAAAAACATTTTAGGGGCTGCACAGTAGTGCAGCAGTAGAGTTGCTGCCTTACAGTACCAGAGACCCAGGTTCGATTCTGACCATGGGTGCTGTCTGTATAGAGTTAAAACATTCTCTCTGCAATCACGTTGAGGAGCTTGACAGACTAAATGTTGTGTTTGGAATGTTGGGCTTATGGACCACTGCCTCTGGAAAAGGTTCAGCCACTGTATGATTGAGTTAAGTAGAAATGTCTGCACTCAGAGAGGAGCAAGTGTTTAGAATTCTTCAACTCTTGGGTCTATGTATCCTTAAACATGCTCACCTCTATGTCCTGTTCAAGTGTTCAACTGTTCTGAACAGTGGCTACAAATCAGGTGAAGTACATAACAGAAAAATTCATATATCACACACCATTACAGAGCTGGTTAGTGTCAAGACATCGTTGTAGGCCATCTCTCTGAACTCATTGCAAATGGCTCAGCATTTGTGAGTAGTTGTGGGAATTTACCACTCATAAATATTAATCCATGGCTAACCCATCTGAAATTTCTCCAGATGTATTATTTTTTCCATTGATGGCCCTGGAAAATTAAATGATCTGAGGGAAATTCATAGGGCATTGAGGAATGATGAGGAAAATTAAGATTTTATTTTTCACATTGGGTTAAAACCCTGAAGTTGTATTACGTGATTGGTCATACTTTTTCCTTTTCCATATCCAGTTTGATGCATATTTGCTGATATTCCATCAATATGAAAGCTTTCTTCTCTGCCAATATCATTACAATGTGTTTTGGTTCAGAGAATAATGCTTTTATTTTGGTCATCAATAGCCTCATCTAATCAAATATTTTTCTCCTGGGCATCACATTGCTGACAACTTGTCTGATAAATCTTCGTATTATACTCTCCATTGACGAACTGTACACTGCAAGGGCCAGGAAGCGAGCGGGCAAGATAATCTCTGACCCCTCTCACCCTGGCCACAAACTCTTTGAAGCACTTCCCTCTGGAAGGCGACTCCGGACTGTCAAAACAACCACAATCAGACATAAAAATAGCTTGTTTCCACGAGTGGTCGTTCCGCTCAATAACCAAAGTCTGTAGTTTCTTTTTTGCTCTGGTTTATTTTCACCCACATGTTTAGACCGTAATGTTGTTATTATTTTGATGTGTTTATGCTTTATTCATAATTGTTAACTGTATGTTTGTGTTGTCATTTGTGAGCGGAGCACCAAGGTACATTCCTTGTATATGCACATACTTGGCCAATAAACTTATTAATTCATTCATTAATTCATTCATTCATTCAGTAACACCTCAGCTTCCATTTGTCTGGGTTGAGGAAACAATTTCACAAACAAGAGAAAATGCTTAAAGTCAAAACTTGACCCACCTTCCAGCGTTGATCAAGTGTGACTGAGAACCTTGTGTGTTTGTCCCAAATCACAGTGATACCATTGGGGAATGTCAGGCTTAAATAAAGCCCAACAGTGTGAAGTGAATAAGAATCAACTGTGCAACTTGAATTAGAAATTTCAGCAGACTCTTTTACTTCCCCATCTTCCAAAATTATTTCATTTCCCTAAAAGACAAATACATTCTTGCAAATTAATGCTTAATGATGAGATTGATCATCAATGTTCAAAATCAAAATCAAAAATCTGCATTTTGACAACATTTTTAATCTGTGCTTTAATAGATCAGAGAATGGAGTATAAGTCATGGCATCACATTGCGGTTCTTTAGGAAGGTGGAGTATTATGTGTGGTTCTGCTTGCTCCACTACAGGAAGGATGAGGAAGCTTTGGAGAGGGTGCGGAGAAGGTTTACCAGAATGCTGTGGGGATTAGAGGGTATTAACTACACAGAGAGGTTGGACAAACTTGATTTTTTTTCCCTCCGGAATGTTGGAGGTTGAGGGAACACCCTGATAGAAGTATATAAAAGAAGTAAATAGGGGAATAGGTCGGGTAGACTGTCAGAACCTTTTTTCTCAGAATGGAAATTTCAAGGACTAAATTTAAGGTCATGGATTTAAGTTGAGGGTTACAAAGTTTAAAGGAGATGTGTGAGGCATGCTTTTTGACACTGAGTGTTGTGGGAGCCAAGAACACGCTTGCCAAGAGTGATGGTGGAGGCAGATTTTATAGTGGCATTTAAGAGGTTTTTAGATAGTCACATTCAATATGCAAGAATGGAGGGATATGGATCACATGCAGGCAGAGGAGATTAGTTGAATTTGGGATCTTGTTTGGCACTGACATTGTATGCCAAAGGGCCTATTCTTGTGCTGTACTGTTCTATGTTTGTTATTTTAAGAAAGCAGCAGCAGAAACCAGGAGGATGGAATCAGCGATGACGAATTAGATTGGCGAAGAGCTAGGCCGGTAGGAGCGGAGAGGGAACCGGGGTCTGGCCTACCACGCCCTTGTGATTAGCTGTGGAAGGAACTCCCTGGGAACAAAGGTAGATGGACGAGGAGAAGGACGTGGCGTCCAAGGAAGGAGATGGCAGGTGGCCCGCAACAGCCTGGGACTTGTCTGGAACAGGCACCACTCAGAAGAACTAGAGCGTGGACTTTGAAAATGGCTCCTAAACGTGACGCCTCTTGCATGCGGGCTTAGTAGACTATTTATGTAAACTTGCTAATCGTGGATCGGGGGCATGGCAATATTCTACTGGACCATTAGTACGAAAAATAATTTCACTGTGTTAGCAATTCACACATGTGACAATAAAAGCACAATTGAACCATTGAACATAGCTAGTAATAATTGTAAATTAGTAGATATACCTCAAAAATAATCTTAATATTTCTTGAACATGTCACTCCATTTTCACAGCAAGGAACATTTTCTATGAGCACTAGAAATGTACCACGTTCTCCTTTGCAATGGTCCTGAATAAAAGATTATTTAAAATAAATTAATGGAGTGCAGTTTATATTCCTGTAAACAGTTAAGTAATCAACACCAATCAGCATATCAATATAATGAGAAAAATGCGGAAAACGATTTTACTCAGAAACAATGAATGTGATTAATTATATAGTCAGGTTGAAGAGAAACTTTAAATTAACTATGTTGTCATTTAGATATTGGTAAAGTATTGTTATATCAGTTTAAATCTTTGTTTAGTGTTAAGCAGATTAGATGTATATATATGAATCATTTTCTCTTAAAGTAGGTAATTGCAATTTACCTGAACAAATATATATTCACAATTACCCTCGTATGTGAATCGAAAATCGTCAAATGTTATGTATTGACCTTCACCATAAACTTGACAGGTCTTTGTGCATGGCCTATCAGTGCAGGCCCATGAACCACCTTGGCATTTGCTGCAAGAAAAGGAACGGTGAAATTTGTCTCATTATATCAAGCACTTTTTAATATTTCAGATTTATCAGTTTTATCAGTTTTTGCTGGGCCTCACCACTTGCTGCAATCAAGTTGGATTTCTTTTCCTTTGGCATAACTACTCCCTTCATATAAACAAGGGCAATTTTCAGTCAAAACGCATTTTCCACTGCCATCTTCAGCTTTACCTTCAGGACAAACACATCCACGTACACATTTTGTCTGTTATGCAAAAGAAAAGTAAAATGATTTCTGAAAAATGTTTGTGTCATGATGTCAAAAGATATAAAAGAGCTCTATGAATATATAAAATGCTAAAAATTACACAATTGCTACATAGTTCCCCAACGCTTAGAAATGAGCCTGAAGAAGGGACCCAACCCAAAACATTGTCTGTCCATTTACTTCTGCAGATGCTGCCTGACCTACTGAGTTCTTCCATCACTTGATTTATTGCTCAGAAGTGGAAGACTCATTGCAGGGAATGAGAAAAAAAAGCAGAGCAATGAAACAAATGCATTGGCTCTGTGTCACAGAAGGTGAATACTGGTAATTTTCTGGAACTGTCAAGACATCAAAAGCTAAAGGACAATTACAGAAATAATGGATACATCGGTTGCATTTTCAAGAATTCTATAAATCATGGAATAGTTTCTGCTGATTGGAGGATGGCAACTGTAATCCTGCCATTTAAAAGGGGAAAGAGAAAACAAAAGAAACTGCAGTCCTGGTACCTGATCATCAATAGAAGGGACATTTCTAGAGCCGATTACAGAGGAATGATGTAACAGGAAACAAGGAAAATATGAACAAGATTAAACATTGTCAACATCGATTTCTATGAAGGAAATAGTGTTTTACAAACCTACTGGGGTTTTTTTTTAAATATAACTGGTAAGGTGGACAAGGACTAAGCAGTGGATGTAGAGTGATTGCATTTTCAAAGGTTTTATAAAAGTCCTACAAAATAGGATAGCATGCAAAATTGTAGTGTTTAGAAGTGAAGGACAGGAAATAAGGAAATGGAATAAATAAACATTTTTTGGGGTGACATGTGATAAAGTGAAGGATCCACTTATTTGGACTTCTGCTATTCACATATAATTTGGACGAGGGAATAAAATTAAATGGTTTGAAGTTTGCCAATGACATTAAGCTGGGTTAGATTGGGAATTGTGAGGAGGGTGACTGAGACATACTGAGTGAGCAGGATTTAGGTACATGACACGTGCAATATTATGTGGGTTATCAACTTCACTGGGAAAGTATAAAAGCACAGTGTATCATTTAAAAGCTGGGTGGTAGTGTGAACTGTGAGGAAGATCCTATGAGGTTGCAGGGTGACTTGGACAGGTTGTGTGAGTGGGCGGATGCATGGCAGATGCAGTTTAATGTGGATAAGTGTGAGGTTATCCACTTTGGTGGGAAGAATAGGAAGGCAGATTATTATCTGAATGGTGTCAAGTTAGGAACAGGGGACATACAACGAGATCTGGGTGTCCTAGTGCATCAGTCACTGAAAGAAAGCATGCAGGTACAGCAGGCAGTGAAGAAAGCCAATGGAATGTTGGCCTTCATAACAAGAGGAGTTGAGCAAAGAGGTCCTTCTGCAGTTGCACAGGGCCCTAGTGAGACCGCACCTGGAGTACTGTGTGCAGTTTTGATCTCCAAATTTGAGGAAGGATATTCTTGCTATTGAGGGCATGCAGCGCAGGTTTACTAGGTTACTTCCCGGAATGGCGGGACTGTCGTATGTTGAAAGACTGGAGCGACTAGGCTTGTATACACTGGAATTTAGAAGGATGAGAGGGGATCTTATCGAAACATATAAGATTATTAAGGGGTTGGACACGTTAGAGTCAGGAAACATGTTCCCAATGTTGGGGGAGTCCAGAACCAGGGGTCACAGTTTAAGAATAAGGGGTAGGCCATTAGAACGGAGATGAGGAAAAACCTTTTCAGTCAGAGAGTTGTGAACCTGTGGAATTCTCTGCCTCAGAAAGCAGTGGAGGCCAATTCTCTGAATGCATTCAAGAGAAAGCTATATAAAGCTCTTAAGGATAGCGGAGTCAGGGGTTATGGGGAGAAGGCAGGAACGGGGTACTGATTGAGAATGATCAGCCATGATCACATTGAATGGCGGTGCTGGCTCGAAGGGCCGAATGGCCTCCTCCTGCACCTATTGTCTATTGTCTATTGTTACGACCCGAAACGTCGCCTATTCCTTTTCTTCAGAGATGCTGTCTGACCAGCTGAGTTACTCCAGATTTTTGTGTCTATCTTCGGTTTAATCCAGCATCTGCAGTTACTTCCTTTACAAAGCAAATAGTATGCTGGTTTTCATAGCACGAACACAAAAGTAGAGGAATGATTTGTTACAATAATGCTTCACAAAATGCTGGAGTAACTCAGTGGGTCAGGCAGCATCTCAGGAGAGAAGGAATGGGTGACTTTTCAGGTCGAGACCCTTCTTCAGACTGATCAGGGGGGCGGGACAAAGGAAGGATATACGTGGAGACAATAATGTTACAATAATGCAGTGCCTTGATGAGATCACATTTGGAATGAAGGGAGTGAGACAAAGATTGACTCCACTGATTCAATCACATTTTTGTGGGCCAGGAATCACAGGAAGTACATTGGATTTCCTTCTCGACCTTTGACCAAATGTTGTGACAATTTATTGTCACCAATACTGAAATGAGCTTCTTGTTCTGCCTGTCTTTGATCATTACTCCAAGCCTACACATTATTATTAGAGTAATGTAACCAATATTGTACAATATCTTGATTTGAATGGTATGTTTAATTACATTTTGTACAATGATATTGTATTATGTTGTATTACAATGAGATTTGTATTATGTAAAATTATATTTTTGTTTAAATTGAGATAGACAATTTTGTGTTATGGTTCAGTTCTTTGTGTGGTATGCCGGTATATATAATTTGAACAGCTTGTTATATTGGACATCACTTACACAGGGTATTGCCAGGTTACTGCATTTCTTTCCACAGTGAATCTGATTTCCATTTGGGGAACAATGAACAAATTCCTTTCCCCCTGTGCATACTAATGAATTAAACAAAAACAGAGAATTATTTCAGGGAGATTTCGAAGCAGGCCTCTGATTATGACAACATGAAAAGATACTAATTTTACCTGTGGGCGTAGTTGTGGCTTCAGTAACTGGATTGCAACCAATTGATCCCCCTTGACAATAGCTGAAGTGACAAAAAAGGAGTTAAGGATCTAGTTTCATCTGGTTCACGGTCACATTTTAATGGTCTTTAATAGGTATGCTTACCAATCATCAACTTTCTCTCCAGGTTGAATATAAATCCCCTTGTAGTAACAGGAGCAGTCTGCAGCATTAACACAGGCTCCATTTTCATTCATGTACTTGCCCTTTGGGCAGCCACAGCCATAAGTTGGAGTATCCTTCACGTCACAGGTGAAATCAGTTTTTGTTAATAATTTGCAGTTCCGGTTACAGGTTGTCATTTCATTGTCAAAAATTTGGTTGTTCTCACAGGTTGTATCTGCAAACAAAAATCAGAGTAGGGCTGAGAACCAATGAAAGCCACACATAGAGCACTCATAATTATCTTCAGTAAGAAGTGTCATGTCGGAAAATCCACCTCGGTCAGGACAAGTATAAGTGGCCACCAATGCCAGATTTCAGCTGATTTTTTTCACTCTACATAATATCCAAAAAGTGGCTAAGTGAACTAGGTGACAATTGACACAGAAGATCAGTGTCGTACTGACACCATTCCTGGCTGTTTGGCAGTGGATCTTTCTAATAATGAGGAAGTATGTTAAGGGGACAAAAAACTTGGATTAACTCATCAGGTCAGACAGCATCTCCAGAGAAAAGGAAAAGGTGACATTTTGGGTCGAGACTTTCTTTATGTCCTATCCGCAAAAACCAGACAAAATCCATTTTGTCCAATTACTGTTCAGTCAGTTTACTTTCAATTGCCAGCAAATATTTTGGAAGCTGTTCCTGATAGAGATGTTGGGCACTTTGTCATGATCAGCCTATTGATCAATATTCATCTATGGTTCCATCAGACACACCCCATTCCAGACCTTGTCCACACATGTATAAATAATTTAAATTTCAGCTATGACGTGATTGATGCATCTCAGTCCTAGGAACAAAGTTGAAGGAATTCCTTAGGGCAATGTCCAAAACCCAAGTTTCTGCAGCTACTTCGTCAGGAACAATTTTTCCCTCATGTCAGAAGTGAGAATGTTCAATGAAAATCCAAAACCACAGATGCTAGAAATCTGAAATAAGATGCTGGAAACTCAGCAGATCAGTCAGTATCTGTGGAAAGTTAAAGACACTTTATTGAGACATTTGGTAAAGGGTAACTTGGTAGAGGTTAACTAGAGAGAGACAAAGCACATCTCCTTAAAGAGAAAGATGTTCTCTTCACGGAAATGCACATTAGAAGTCTAGAAAATAGGTGCAGGAGTAGGCCATTCGGCCATTCGAGCCAGCACCGGCATTCAATATGAGCATGGCTGATCATCCAAAATCAGTACCCCGTTCCTGCTTTCTCCTCATATCCCTTGATTCTGTTAGCCCTGCGAGCTATATCAAACTCCCTCTTGAATACATCCAGTGAATTGGCCTCCACTGCCTTCTGTGGCAGAGAATTCCACAGATTCACAATTCTCTGGGTGAAAAAGTTTTTCCTTATCTCAGTCCTAAATGGCCTACCCCTTATTCTTAAACTGTGACCCCTGTTCTGGACTCCCCCAACAGCGAGAACATTTTTTTCTGCATCTAGCCTGTCCAATCCTTTAAGAATTTTATATGTTTCTATAAGATCCCCTCTTCCTTCTAAATTCCAGTGAATATAAGCCGAGTCGACCCATTGTAGTGGGGAACTATCCTCATTATTGGATCTATCCGATTTTGGAACTATCCAATATTTGCAATTGGAAATATCCAATTTCATCAGTATTGAACATTCTCTCACAACAGGTCAGGCTGCATCTTTAAAGAGAGATGAGGGTTAACCTCTACCGAGTTAATCTACACCAAACTTCTGTATTTAACTCGGTATTATTCCGCAGATGCTGTCTGATATTTAATGTTACCGTAATCATTTCTCTCGCCTCCAGGATTGTGGATGCCACAAAATTACTTTAATGTTATGAGCAGAAAAGTGATTGGTTCTGCAGCAGTGAGTGGTTCACCTCCTGACTCATTAAAGTCTTGCACCATCTATAAGGTATCAGTCAGTAGCATAATTGAATGCTTCTGATTTTTTTGTAGAAAAGAAAACTGCAGATGCTGGTTTAAATCGAAGGTAGACACAAAATGCTGGAGTAACTCAGCGGGTCAGTCAGCATCTCTGGAGAGAAGGAAAGGGTGACGTTTCGGGTCGAAACCCTTTTTCAGACTGATTTTTTTGCATAGGTTCAAATTCAACATGATTGAAGAAGCTTGGCATTATCTAGGACAAATCAGCCCTCTTTATTTGCACACAATCAACCATATTGATCCACTACTGTGGCACAATATGGTTATACTGTATATAACCTACTGTGAAGGATGCATTGCAGCAATTCCAATGACTTTATATGCAACCTTCCCAAACACATGGTCTCCACTAATTGGAATCAACATATGGAAACACCAGTCCCTCCACAAGTTGCTCATATCTAATTCTGGAATTGCATTTGTGTACTTTCATTGTCATTGCATCAAATTCCTGCACGTCTCAGCATAACAAGGCAGGCGATGTTTCGGTTCAGGACTCTTTATCAGTCGAAAGAAGGGTTCCAACTCGAAATGCCATCAGTCCATTTCCTTCCATAGAGTTGCCTGACCACAGAGTTAACCCAGTAATTTATTTTTTGCTCAAGGTTCGAGCATCAGTGGTCTCTTGTGCCTCCATAACAAGGCAGATTATTGATATGAGCATAAGAACCAGCAGCACGATATACCATTTAATATCATGGCAGAACTGAATGTGAACACGTCCACTTCCCATCTATCTGCAGTAGCACAGAGAAAAAAATGCTAATGTAGGTACTCTAGATCTATGGCTACTCCAGGGTACTATCTTAGGTGATACCATAGCAGCAGAAAAAAGGTACATAATTTCAAGGAGGTGAAGAGCAAATTTAGAATAATGTCAGTAAACATGTTTTTCAAAGAGGAGTAATTCCTGTTGAAATCGATTGTAAGGGAAGATTTCAGAAGTCACAATGCTGTATTCATTTAAGAATCATCTCCTAATTGCAATGGAAAGTTAGTATAGTTAATATATTGAAAGGAAAAAAAAATCACAATAGAAACAAAGTTCACATGGTACCGGGCTCAGATCTCTACGCATCAATACACTGTAAGTTTTATTCAATGTCATAAACTGCTTTTGTTAACAGGAAAGGAGATGAATTTCTATGAAATTTAAAGACCTCAACTTACTGCAAATTGTTCCAATAAAAGGCCTCAGTATGACACCTCTTGAAGCACATGCATGAACATAAGCCCCCAGTGCAGCACAGATGCAATGATCAAGATTCTCGCAGTTGCATATGGAAATCTTGCACAGCTGTAAAAAAGTGCAAATATAATAATCACTTGTTCATTTAACATTATTAAATTCATGTAAACTGGAACCTAGAGATGACAACAAGAAAATACAAGCCATTTTACTATTTAAAACCAAAATGGGGCCTTATTTAACTAGCAGTCAGAACAAAGGGCGGTACGGTAGCGCAGCGGTAGAGTTGCTGCTTTACAGCGAATGCAGCGCCGGAGACTCAGGTTCGATCCTGACTACGGGTGCTGCACTGTAAGGAGTTTGTACGTTCTCCCCGTGACCTGCGTGGGTTTTCTCCGAGATCTTCGGTTTCCTCCCACACTCCAAAGACGTACAGGTTTGTAGATTAATTGGCTGGGTAAATGTAAAAATTGTCCCTAGTGGGTGTAGGATAGTGTTAATGTACGGGGATCGCTGGGCGGCGCGGACTTGGTGGGCCGAAAAGGCCTGTTTCCGCGCTGTATCTATATGATATGATATGATATGATTTTTGAGACCACATCTCATTCAACTTTGTTAGAAAAGCCGGTCACCATAGAATCCAATTTGCAAGATGCCTCACAAAAAGGCAGATGACTGGTCAGTCATCCCAGCTTCAGAATGTCATTACTCCTTTCATCAAGGCAGTACCCTAGGCCCAACCATCTTCAGCCATTTCATCCTAAAGTCAGAAGTGGAGATAGTTGCAGGTTATTGCCATTTGCCAGCATGAGCTGAAGTGCCATGCAATGGGCAGAAATGCCATGCAATGAGAATCTTCAGCAAGAGATCGGTTAACCATCCTTGCAAGATAATTTAAGAGATTATGAATGGGATGATAGGACAGGTTATGGTCTGTTTAGCTTTTGCCTCTTTTATATTTACCACAGATGTTGAATACGGCTGTGTGACTTTTCACTTTACTTAAGGCAGGAAAAGTTTCTATTTGTACATATTTACATAATGCTTGTCCTTACCTGATAATATTGAATGTAATCCACTGTGGAATGGCATTGAGCAAAAACACCATTTGTTTTCAGCAGAGCACAACGTTCCTTTGCGTAGAATTCTACAAAAGAAGTCGGATAAGGTATGATTGAATGTAGTCTGTGAATATCTTGAATTCAGGTATTAGAATCAAACTTAATTTAATACAGATATAGTGAAATAAACTGTGCTGGATCAATGGAGTTGCATGATGTTGCTAGAACGTTGGTTCAGAATCAAATCCAGGTTTTTGGAGCTGTGCAGCAGCAACACTATTTGCGCTCAGCTGTGGACTGGCAATTGCCTGCTTGAAATTCCATCTGATTGATGAACGTGGCATCCTGTTGGGAAGGGAGCATCCTAAAGCATGTTGGAGTAGAGTGGGTGGGTGGGTCTGAACCGAGGCCTCTGCATGGACTGTGGAGATCTGTTGAAAGAGGCACACTGACGATGGACACAAAATGCTGGAGTAACTCAGTGGGACAGGCAGCATCTCTCGAGAGAAGGAATGGGGGACATTTTGGGTTGAGACCCTTCTTCAGCATTGAAAGAGGAAGCTTGACAGAGATGTTCCGTCATTGAAAACTGTTCAGACCTGAGAACATAGAGCAGTACAGCACAGGAACAGACACATCAGCCCACAATGTCTGTACCAAACATGATGTCAAGACTAACTCTTATCTGCCTGCGCATAATTCATAATCCTTTCCCTGCATATCCATGTGCCTATGCAAAAGTATCTTAAATGCCACTATCTCAATAACTTAGGTTTTAAATACCATCATTGCATTTATATTTGGCCTTCTCTGTTTTCTCCTGTGGCTCAAACCCAAATAATCCAATTTGTTTGTGCCAAAATTGACATTATGGTCATCTGAGGGTATTTATGACATGATCCATGTCATAAATATACTGCTTCAAACTAAATACTTATTGCAGCAAAAAATTGGGGTGAGAACAGTACATTACCTTTTGCTGAACTGACACAAGTTGGAATTTCCTTTTCAGGAGGGCTGCATTTAACGTCAGTAGCCCATGAATGAGCAAAAATGACATGTGATTGTTCCACCACATTCTGGATAGAGGTGAAGTCATCAATAGCCTTGCCGTTAAAATTGCCACACAAGCCTAGAACGCAAAAACAGAAAAACTTTGGGAAAATGAATTTATTTAATTTTATTGAGCAGTTGTTTGAATTGAGAAACATCAGAAAATAAAAGCCTGTTTCTTTGAACTTTACAGAATTTAGTGCCCATTTCTGTTTGAGGTTATCTCAAAAATTGGATCGGGCATCTAAAGCTTATACAACATTAGATGTATATGAAATTACAATGCATTATCCAATGCTATAGTTTTCAGCCCCATTTTATGAAAACAAGGTAGCCCAGATCAGCATAACAAATATCATTTCATAATCACAAAAATAAAGTGCCAAAATGTTCAAATGAAGACAAATTCAATGATCAACAATCCAACCTCAGTGTTTGATCACAATATCTGATGTACTCAAAATATGCAGACATTTTCCTTACTCCATCATCATTCACAATTTTTTTGCTTTGTTTATCTTTCTGCAGCTCACAGTAATATGGAGCCACCTTTGTCATGGGAATTCAACACAGTTTTGGAGTGCAAGGAAGATGGCCACACACACACACAAGGTTACATTGCCCTCAATGCCTCAGCAACCTTTTAAACAGTTGGTTTGTGGCTGCAACGTCAATGTGATCTTTCAGTTTTAGCAAATTACCTCGCACACTACTGGACAAAATCTTGACAAGAGCAATGAATTTCTGCAGCTCCCTCTGGGAAATGGGTACCTTGCGATTTTTTGATTTGAAGTAAAAACTATGTCAATTTGATTTGCAATGACTGTTATGATTAATTGAGGTTATAAAACATAGTGCCTCTATTCAACTCAAGGAGTTTAAATCTTGTTCATTCCTAAGTAGTCATTTAGCCTTACCTCCTAAACTTCGTTTATTACCATCCAACAGCGAAACGTAAAGCTGCATAATGGGAGAAATCTGTATCTGCATTGTCAACCCGTGTGTTGCTTCAAGTTGAATGAAATGTGAAGATGGTTTAAATATTATAGTTCCATCTATGAAATAAAAGATATTTATTTAATTTAATTATAATTTCATCCTTAAGGGAACTTAATTTCCTTTAATTTTGTTCATACCTCTTTGCAATGGAAGTGCAACAATTTCTCCATTCAAGGTAACGTCACCATTATTATTGAATTCATACGTGGTCTATAAAAAAAAGGATTGTTTTCAAATATCATTCAAAATTGTAACAAAAGTATTAAAGCAATTCATAAACTCCTACCTTATGTGTGGAAAATATAATACGCCGTAAGCAAATATGTTTAGTTGCTTTGTGACATTCACGCATCTCAATGGTCACTCTCCAGAGATCCTCCTTCAGAGTCTACAAAAATATACATTAAAGTTTAGAACTTTAAGCTTACTAAACAAGGGTTAATATCAGAGTGACCATCTAAAATTGTTGCAGCAAAATGTCTCACTTACAGTAAGTGCAATGTATGTGCAATCTCCTCTCAAATTATAGTATTTCCCATCAAATGTTGTAATATGTGTTCCTTCTTCCACTTTGCAACTTCTGGAACAATTACGATGAGAACTTTTCCATAGTCCACCTTTGCAAACACTGAGAAAAAGAAGACCTCTATTGTTAGTAAAGCATTTGATGAGAGTGGATGAATGATCCACAATAGGATGAATTACAAGCTGTTACCTTGCTTCACACAAAGTGTTCCTTTTGTCTCCAGAATCATAAATGGTTCCACTGTATTCACAAGGACACTCTGATTTTCTGATGCATTTGTTCTCATGTCTTATGTTATCAAGAAGAGTGCCTGAAATTGAACAGAACACCTGCTTAAGTGTATTGTGTCATGAACAGGGTTAAGTTTAAGATTTTCACAATTGAAGAACTTACTAAATTTGATGATATGATGGGATTTGGAACTCATTAAACAAAGGGAATTTTAATTCATGGAAAAAAACTTGTTTCTGAGTTAGATGCAATGAAGGAAACCAAAAATATAACATTTGAAGATGGAGTTGTTCTTTGCATTCATCATGACTACTCCGTTATTCAATAATGTTAAGGCTGACAACTTACTTTGGTGCCTTAGAGACTCAGAGGCTGACAGCATCTCTGGAGAACATGGATAGTTGATGATTCGGATTGGGGCTCTTGTTCAGAATATTGGGGGTGGAGGTAGAGAGAGAAAGCTGAAAGAGAGGAGGGCAGGATAAAGCCTGGCAAGTAATAGGTGGATACAGATGAGGGGGTGGGAACATAGATGATAGTCAAGAAGTTGGACAATGGCAAGAGATGAAAAGACAGAGGTGTGAGACAAAAGGATTAAAGAGTTGTGAATTGTGAAGCTAGAGGACGGAATGTAGGTGGAAGGGAAGGTGGTAGGGCAAAATAGATATGAGTTCAAGTGGGGCACAGGAGGGAAAGGAGGCAGGAAAAGAAATGGGGTGTGAGAAAAAGGGAGGGGCAGGAACGCGTAGCCTTGTTATAAGCTATCTAATATGAGGTGTTGTTCCTCCAACTTGCTTGTACCACTCTGGCAATGGAGGAAGCGCAGGACAGAGAAGCCAGTATGGGAATGGAAGAGGACTTAAAAGGGTTAGCAACTGGGTGATCCAGTAGGCCTTGTCTATGCCTGGTCTCGCCAATGGACAGGAGGCTGCATCAGGAACACCGGCTGTAGTAGATGAGGTTGGAAGAGGTGCACCAGGACCTCTGTTTCACCTGGAAGACTGACTGGATGAAAGTGAGGGAAGAGGTACAGGGGCAGGTGTTACATCTCCTGTGGTTGCAGGGGAAAGTACCTGGAGAGGCATGGTTTGGGTGGGAAGGGATGAGTGAACTAGGAAGTTGTGGAGGGAGCGGTCTCTGCAAAATGTGGAATGCCGTGGGGATGGGAAGATCTGACTCGTGGTGGGATCACATTGGAGGTGACAGAAATGTCAGAGGATGATGTGTTGGATCCAGAGGCTGGTGGGGTGAAAGGTGAAGACCATGGGAACTCTCGCTATTCCATCTGTGGGAAAGAGGGAGTGAAAGCAAAACTATGGGACACAGAGTATGGTACATGCATGACAACAGAAGGGAAATTACGTTTACTAAAGAAAAAGAACATCTTCATGTTTTAGAATGGAGAGCCTCATCTTGGGAGCAAATGCAGCGGAGACGGAGCAATTGAGATTAGGTGACAGCATCTTTGGAAGAGACAGGGTAGGAGGGGGTGTAGTCTAGGTAACTATGAAAGTCGGTAGGTTTGTAGTAGACATCAGTTGACAGTCTGACCCCATTGATGGAGACAGGGGAGAGAGGTGTCAGAGATAATCCAAGTGAATTTGAGGGCAGGTGGAACTTTGTGATAAAGTTCAATGAAATCAACAACAAGGGAGGTGATGTTGTATTCAGGCAAGCCGCCGACAAGGGAGGTGCTGTTGTAATCGGGTAGGCTGACCTCTACTGTGTGGAGAAAGTTGCCAGCTCTTGGACACCTTCTCATATCCATCTGTCGACCATGACCCCAAAGATAAACACGAGGCCAACATCTCCCAGACAGTTTCCCATCTCATCACCTCTGACGTACTTCACAGTCTCCAACCTTATCGTTCTCCAACCTCGCACTACCCACTTCTATCTTCTTCCTGAAATCCACAAACAGAACAGCCCTGGCAAATCCATTGTTTCTGCCTGCTCCGGCTCCACTGAACTCATCTCCATATACTTTGATTCGAACTTACCCCCATCCCCCCCCCCCCCCCCGTCCAATTTCTTCCAACCTATGCCTGAGACACCTCACATGCCCCTTCATCTCCTCAATTACTTTCAATTTGAAGACCTCCATTACCTCATCTTTCCCATGGGTGTCCAGTCCCTTTGCACCTTCATCCCCCACCAGGAACGATTCAAGGCACACCCATTCTTCCTTAAACAACAACCCAATCAATTCCCTTGTACTAACTAACACACTCCTCCACCTTGCGGAATTTGCCCTTACTCTCAACAACTTTTCTTTTGACTCCTCTCACTTTCTTTAAGTTAAAAGGGCACTCACCCCACTCATAGGCACCAGCTATGCCTGCTATTTTGTCGGTTATGTTGAATATTACTTATTGCAGACATATACTGGCACCATCTCCCAACTTATTCTTTGGTACATCGACGACTGCATTGGGGCTGCCTCCTGCACCCATGTAGAACTCTTTGATTTCATTAACTTTACATTGGAGCCTCTTTTCTGCAACAATCCTAAATACCTTGGTTTCATCACGAGCAAAATATCAATCACTTTCTTAAATATCTCAGCAAATGAATCTTCAAAGTCTCTTTGTTTAGAACATTTCAAAGCTTCACTATCCTCTGAATATTTATCCGCTTCTTTCTTGAACAGTCAACCACCTATTTTGAGACTGTGATCCCTGGATCTAGACACGCCAGACCAACTCCTATCCCAGGAAGCAATCCAGTGAACTTGCAATGGAGCCCTTCCATCGTACCTCTTTTCTAAGATAGGCAGATGGTTGATCGTCAAATGGTTGGAACAAAGGCCAGAGAATAAAACAGTAGGTGTGAGACAAAAGACTTGAAGAGTTGCTAACTGTGAAGCCTGAGGAAGGTTGGAGGGAGGGGGAGAAATGGGTACGCATCCAAGTAGAGCACAAGGGAAGGGAGGATGGATGAAAGGTGGGGTGTAGGGGTGAAAGGAGAGGGGGAAAGGGCATTGTTAGGGGTTACCTAAACTTGGAGAATATAGTGTGATTAAAAGTTACCCAAGCGGAATGTGAGGTGCTAATCCTCCAGTTTGCATGTGGCCTCACTCTGGCAATGGAGCGGGCTCAGAGTTAGTATGAGAATGCAGTTCAAATGTTTAGCAACTGGGACATTCAGTATACCTTGATGGACCGAGCACAAGTGCTTGGCAAAATGGTCACTGAGTCTACGCTTGGTCTCGCCGATGTACAGGAGGCCACATCGGGAACAGTATGTAGTAGATGAGGTTAGAGGGGGGCATGTGAACATCTGTCTCACCTGGAAGGACTACAGGGGTCCATGGCTGGAGGTGAGAGAGGAGGTATAGGAACAGATGTCACATCTCTCGGGTGGTTGCAGGGGTAATTCCCTGTGAAGAGGATAGTTTTGGTGGGAGGCGATGAGTGAAACAAGGATGCAGATGGAGCGATCTCTGCAGAAGGTGCAAAAGGGTGGAAATGGGAAGATGTGACTGATGACCCCCTACAATCAGTCTGAAGATGGATCCTGACTCAAAACATCACCCATCTATATTCTCCAGAGATGCCATCTGACCCGTTGAGTTATACCAGCACTTTGTATCCCTTTTTGTAAACTAGTATCTGCAGTTCGTTGTTTTGGCATTTTCATATATATGCCCCAATGCAACTAAATAAGTTCTTTATTTTCCCATAAACATTTGTGCAATCAATGAAGACTTTCATCTAGATAGATCTTTCATCTAGATAGACCTTTCACCGTCCGGCGCGGCCTGGAACGTGGCAACCTCAACAGCCTGACCGCGGGAGAAGATGGCAGGGGAAGAAAAAATACATTCTGACCTTCCATCACAGTGAGGAGGTGACTGGAGGAGACTCACTGTGATGGATGTTTCTTTTTTTTGCGTTTTGCATTGGTTGGGGTTGTGTCATTTGCTTATTTTATTGCTCTTATTGTTGGACTGTGGGTGACGAAATCTCGTCCAAAGACTTGTTTTTTGGATGACAAATAAAGATATCCTGAATCCTGAATCCTGAATCCTCACAGCCTGATGTGATCCATATCAGATTATTGAGAGAGGCAAGAGGGGAGATCATGGAAGATCTTTGATGAAGATCTTTGCGTCTTTACTCACAGACAGGATCCCAGATGATTGCAAAGTAGGTAATGTTAGTCCTTTGTTTAAAAAGAGAAGCAGAGAGAATCTACGGAATTATAGGCTAGTGAGCCTCATGTCAATGGCAGTGAAGCTATTTGGGAGGATTATTCGAGATAGGATAATCTCTCTCTCAATGTCAGCAAAACTAAAGAGATGATGGTGGACTACAGGAGACAGCAGGGGAGTGGACACCTCCCCATCCACATCGATGATGCTGAGGTTGAAAGGGTCAGCAGCTTTAAGTTCCTCGGTGTGCACATCACTAAGGACCTTTCCTGAACACTGCACACGGACACAATAACAAAGAAGGCCCACCAGCGGCTCTTTTTCCTGAGAAGACTGAGGAAGTTTGGCATGAACGCCAGCATCCTCACAAACTTCTACAGATGCACCATCGAGAGCCTGCTGACAGGCTGCATTACAGTCTGGTACGGGAACTGTTCAGCCCACAGCCACAAATCACTACAGAGAGTGGTGAAGACGGCACAGCACATCACCGGCAACTGTCTCCCAGCCATTCAGGACAATTTCTACCGGCGGTGCCTGCGGAAAGCATGCAGCATCATCAAGGATCACAGCCACCCAGCACGCAGGCTGTTCTCCTTGTTACCGTCAGGCAGATGATAGAGGAGTATGGCTGTGCGTACCACCGGACTTAAGAACAGTTTCTACCATCGGGCCATCAGGCTTCTGAACTCATAAACACATTTCAAATCATATATGTTGATTTTTTTTTATGTTGTCTTTTTACCTATTTTTAATATTGTCTTTTTACCTTACTAATGTCTTATTTTTATTTATTTATTTATTTATTTTTAAATTTTATTTATTTTTTAAATCTTATTTATCCTTGGAATATTACTGCTGAGGTGACTCGTTGTCTTGTCAAATACATTTCATTGTACTGTTGACCCTGTGCCAACCTACATATGACAAATACAATTAATTATTATTATTATTATTCCCATTTGGTAGAGAATGGTTTAATTAGGGACAGTCAGTATGGCTTTGTATGTGGCAGGACATGTCTTAGGAACTTGAATTAGTTTTTCGAGAAGGTAATGAAGATGATCCATGACGGGCACTGAATGTTGTCTTCATGTATTTCTGTAAGGCATTTGACAAAGTCCCCCATTGTAGGCAGATCCAGAAGATTAAGATGCACGTGATTCACAGCAAAAAGGTCCATATGGAGGAAGGCTGTCAAATAAATGACAGATGGAGTTTAATCCCAGCAAGTGTGAGGTGTTGCACGTTGGGGGGTGAGGTGAAAGGGGAAAATATATAACTAATGGCAAGACCCTTAACAGCATTGATATATAGAGGGATCTCGCAGCCCATCCAAATTTCAAGAAAAATATTAAAAACATACTCAGCTGTTGCCAATTAATGAAGTATGTAAATATAGTGAAATAAAGAAAAGATTAGGAAAAAAATACCGAAACTTACCTTTCAAATGAAGGTTGCCAATACTATTCAAATGGATGCTGGTGAGTAGCTGGAAGGCCAGACATAAAATGTATCCAGCCACTCAGCCAACCAATTCCAGGGGTAAATTTGAACATGGAATTGAATGAAAGGTCAGATGCACTAGCACATTCTAAACTTCTGCATTGCAGCCTATAGTTATTGGCTCTGGAAACCAGTGTAGCAGTCCTCAAGAGACATGCTGGCTACCCATCAACATATTCTCTAAGTCCTACATAATGAATCTATCTTAGTCAAAATTGTAGTTACCTTTTGGACATTCACAAGTATTTCCAAAGGCATCTTTCTGTTGAGGATCTGGGTCAGTACAAGTTGAAATAAATGTTTGACCAAAATCACTGTAGATCTGATTCCCAGGGCATTCAGGTTTCTCTAAAAGATAAAATTCATGCATTTCACATTTTCAGTTATTATAAAGTACAATGGCACAACTGTCACTGTGCTATTTCTGAATGAAAATATTTGGTAACTGTAAGCTTAAACTGTATATTTATTTTCTCAATATGGAGAAAATCATACCACATCCTGAGATCTTCCTCCAATCCTCCTGAATTTGGCAGTGTCGTGCATATTCTTTTATAGTTGGGCAATGACCTTGATTTTTATAGGGAAAAGCACTGGCGTCCATTGCACACAATCCAAAGAAGGTACTAGCATCCTTACACGCAAAAAGTATTGTGAAGGTCTTTCTGCAATTCTAATAAGGAAAACAATAAACAGTAAAATCACACAGTTATTAAACATGCAGATGACCGTGAAATCTACTCTTAGAATTGAGTTTCAAATTAGGCCTTTCCTCTTGCTGCAATTTTAAGCAATTATATTTAACGTTATTATGTTTTCTAAAGAAAGGCATCACACTTTCAAAGGAGAGCATTTTTATTCATTGTTAGATCTATGTAACTGAACTTCTAAAGCATGGAAGAAATGGATCACAACATTACCATTTTTTAATTTAACGTCTGATAACTGATTACAAATGTGAAACAGAATAGATGGGAAGTTTGAGATTAAATGTTTAGCTTGCTAGCTGCACCTTGCACCTTATCATATTTTTGTTGACATTTTAAAAAATAGGATTTTAAATCATGTAACACTAATGACAGATGCTGCCTGACCTGCTGAGTTGCTCTAGAACTTTATTTCTTACTAGCCTGCAGTGTGTTCGCTTGCCACCATTTTAAATAACAGTATATTATTGGTCAGCTTCCAACCCTGTCCATAACCAAACAATATTAGAAAATGAAAGTAAGTTCCTTAGACTTTTGAGGGAAGTTAGTGCAGAAATAGCAGGGGCTATGACGGAAATATTTCAAACGTCATTAGAAACGGGGATGGTGCCGGAAGATTGGCGCATTGCGCATGTTGTGCCTTTGTTTAAAAAAGGTTCTAAAAGTAAACCTAGCAATTATAGACCTATTAGTTTGACGTCTGTGGTGGGAAAATTAATGGAAAAGATACTTAGGGACAATATATATAATTATTTGGATAATCAAGGCCTGATTAGAAACAGTCAACATGGATTTGTGCCTGGAAGGTCATGTTTGACTAATCTTCTTGAATTTTTTGAAGAGGTTACCAGGGAAATTGATAAGGGCAAGGCTGTGGATGTTGTCTATATGGACTTTAGTAAGGCATTTGACAAGGTTCCACATGGAAGGTTGATTAAGAAGGTTAAATCGTTGGATATTAATAGTGAGGTTGCAAGATGGATTCAACAATGGCTGAATGGGAGATACCAGAGGGTAACGGTTGACAATTGTATGTCAGGTTGGAGGCCAGTGTCTAGTGGAGTGCCCCAAGGATCTGTGTTGAGTCCACTGTTGTTTGTCATTTACATTAATGATCTGGATGATGGTGTGGCAAATTGGATTAGTAAATATGCAGATGATACTAAGATAGGTGGAGTAGTTGATAGTGAGGTAGATTTTCAAAGTCTACAGAGAGACTTGGGCCTTTTGGAAGGGTGGGCTGAAAGATGGCAGATGGAGTTTAATGCTGATAAGTGTGAGGTGCTGCATTTTGGTAGGACAAATCAAAATAGGACGTACAGGGTAAATGGTAGGGAATTGAGGAATGCAGTGGAACAGAGGGATCTGGGAATAACTGTGCATTGTTCCCTGAAGGTGGAATCTCATGTGGATAGGGTGGTGAAGAAGGCGTTTGGTATGCTTGCCTTTATAAATCAGAGCATCGAGTATAGAAGTTGGGATGTAATGTTAAAATTGTACAGGGCATTGGTGAGGCCGAATCTGGAGTATGGTGTGCAGTTCTGGTCGCCAAATTATAGGAAGGATGTCGACAAAATGGAGAGGGTACAGAGGAGATTTACTAGAATGTTGCCTGGGTTTCAGCACTTAGGCTACAGAGAGAGGTTGAACAGGTTGGGTCTTTATTCTTTGGAGCGTAGAAGGTTGAGGGGGGACTTGATAGAGGTTTTTAAAATTTTGAGAGGGATGGACAGAGTTGACGTGGGTAGGCTTTTCCCTTTGAGAGTGGGGAAGATTCCAACAAGGGGACATAGCTTCAGAATTGAGGGACAAAGGTTTAGGGGTAACATGAGGGGGAACTTCTTTACTCAGAGGGTTGTGGCTGTATGGAATGGGCTTCCGGTGGAAGTGGTGGAGGCTGGCTCGATTTTATTATTTAAGAGTAAATTGGATAGGTATATGGATAAGAGGGGATTGGAGGGTTATGGTCTGAGTGCAGGTAGATGAGACTAGGTCAGGGAAAATGGTCGGCGTGGACTGGTAGGGCCGGACAGGCCTGTTTCCATGCTGTAGTTGTTATATGTTGTTGTTATATGTTTATTAAGAGCATGGAATACATGTTGTTCATTGTAAAAAATGGCAACACGTTAATATGTACCCACATTCTACGTTTATTACTTTCAATAATTTATATTTCTTCCTTAATGACAATGGCCAAACCATTCCCGACTTCCATGGGCAGATACAAAGAATGCAATCTGAATTTTATACATCCTCCAACTTCACGTGAAGTCTGCCAGTTTGGTTTTTAAAGGGAGTAATCCTTTATCCTTGGCATTTTTCCATAACACATTTTGGTTTTCATTTGGACAAAGGACAGGTATAGGCAGCTGGGATCGAGTGTATCCCTGGAGGAGTTTTGGAAACTGAGAAGCATACTTAAGAAGGAAATCAACAGGGCAAAAAGTGGGCAGGAGATAGCTCCAGCTATTTCCCATCCTTGACCTATCCTAACTCTGAATATTCTTCAACAGCCAAGGATGTCCCAAATTGGGAGCTTCCCCTTTTCTTCCAATGACCATGTGGCTGTTCTGATCCCTCAGAGTCTTCAGCTCACATTCTCAACATAATGATTGGTCACTTAGGACAGAGATGAGAAGAAAATTATTCTCTCAGTATTTCTGATTTTTTTAAACTTTTAACCCTCGAGAGCTGTGTTTGCCTAGCTATAGATTATGTCAATATTTACACATATAGGGAACCAAGGGAAAAGGGTTCAAAGTTAATTTTATATGAATGTTCAGCCTTGACCTTATTGAATGGCACATTCTCCTATTCCTTATGTTCTTTTAACAGAATTAAGAAATTGAACAGAACTCAGTGGCTTAATATACAAAAGAGATTCATTTGTTGATGATTTAGCTTAACATTGTCTGCACTGGCACATATTAATAAGCGTGTATTCCTTGTTGGAAGTTTGATTGTAATTGTATTTAAATGAAATATTAATATTTAATATAAATTAATCTTTATTATTGTAATATAGTTGGAGTAATATGAAATTGTGTAGAAATGCAAAACTTACCCCGAAATTCTTAATTTGAGGTATGCTGATTGGACAATTACCAGGTGTAACAGAGTAACCACGAAGAGAAGTAGTAGTCACTATAAAAGAGTGAGAAAGTGACATTGCATTTTGAAATGCAGCTAATGTTATAGTTGATGTTAATGTTATTCTTGTGTCCAGTTCACATTTTTATTCCTTCATTTGCCAATTTATCTTTATAGTGCATTCTGGTTTCTATACATGATTGATGTGGATTAGAAGGTAAAATGGAGTCCCAAAATGGTGCGGACAGTCATAGAGTCAAACAGCATGGAAAAAGGCTTTTCGGCCCAGCTTGCCCACGCTGACCTTGATACCCTGATGCCTCTACACTAGTCCCACCTGCCTCCGTTTGGCCCATATCCCTCCAAACCTTTCCTATCCTTGTACCTGTCCAAATGTATTCTGTGTTGTTTTAGTACCTACCTCAAATACCTCCTCTGGCAGCACGTTCTATATACCCACCTCCAACTGTGTGAAATAATTTCCCCTCAGGTTTCTATTAAATCTATCCCCCCTCATCTTAAATCTATGACCTCTAGTTCTTGATTTCCCTACTATGGGTAAAAGACTCTGTGCATCTACCCTATCTATTCCCCTCGTGATCTTATACACCATTGTAATATCATCCCTCATCCTCCTGCGCTTCAAGGATTAAAGTCTTAGCCTGCCCAAACTCACCCTGTAGCCCAGGCCCTCAAGTTCTGGCAACATCCTCGTAAATTTTCTCTACACTCTTTCCAGCTTAACAATATCTTTCCTATAGCAAGGTGACTAAAACTGAACACAATATTCCAAATGTGGCCTCACCATCATCGTGTACAACTATAATATAGCATCACAACTTCTATACTCAATATCCTGACTGCTGAAGGCCAATGTAACAAAAGCTTTCATGACATCTCAATTTACCTGTGACGCCACTTTCGCAGAACAATGTACCTGTACTCCTAGATCCCTCTATTCTACAACACTCTCCAGAGACATGCCATTCACTGGGAAGGTCCTGTTCTGGTTTGACTTTCCAAAATGCAACAGCTAACACTTATCTGTATTAAACTCCATTAACCATTCCTTAGCCCACTTGCACAACTACTGAAGATTCTGCTGTAATTTTTTTATGTTGAGTGAATGGCAGCTATGGAAAAATTTGTTGAGATCAAACCAGAACAGCTACATCTGTTGAAAGTTAGACACAAAAAGCTGGAGTAATTCATCGGGTCAGGCAGCATCTCTGGAAGGAAAAGGTGACTTTTCAGATCAAGACCTTTCTTCAGATCGAGAGTCAGGGGAAAGGGATACGAGAGATATAGACGGTGATATAGAGTATGCAAAAAGAGAGATATAGAATAAATTAATTAAAGATATGCAAAAAGTAATGATGATCAAGGAAAGGTGGAGCCCCCACAGGTCCATGGTAGGCTGTGATCTAGGTGATAACGAGTTTTACAGACAGTGAAACTCAACAGAACGGCAGTGAAATTAGTACGACAACTAAGGTGGGGGGGGGGGGGGGAGAGAGAGAGCAGTAAGATCAGTGTGGAAATGGAAAGAGATTTAAAATGTTTGGCAACAGGGAGATCACGTAGGCCAAGGCGGACTGAGCGAAAGTGTTCAGCGAAATGATCGTCAAGTCTACTCTTGGTCACTTTCATCTGTGCTGATGTATAAGAGTCCACACCTGGAACAGCGTATACAGTAGATGATGTTGGAGGAGGTGCAAGTGAATCTCTGCTTAACCTGAAAGGGCTGTTGTGGTCCCTGGACAGAGTCAAGGGAGGAGGCACAGGGACAGGTGTTGCATCTCCTGCAGTCGCAGCTGGAGAGGGGGTGGGTTGTCCCTGTTGCGACTGGGGGGACGCGGAACAAGAGCGGAGCTGTGGGATACCGAGGAGACTCATGTGAGGACCTCATCTATGATAGAAGAGGGGAAACCCGTCCCTGAAAGAATGAGGGCAATAGACAATAGACAATAGACAATAGACAATAGGTGTAGATAGGTACATACCAGTTTTCATTGATTCAGCATGGAATCGGTTATTAGGGTCCATTGAAGATATAGTACAACAGGCTATTCCGCCCTGCTAGTACATGCACGAGACTCATCTAAACAATTCACATTCCTATTTCAGGAACTCTTACTTTCTTCCTCAAGCCATTATCTTCCCTCCCCCTCCTCCCTCAAACCCCCCCCCCCCCCCCCCCCCCCCCACCACCACCGCTCACCCAGCGTTTTGCTGTTACAATTGCTCTTTGCTGCCGTAAGTTCAAAATTGCAAATAATGAGAAGGGAAGATTTTCCTGAATCTCCCTTTGATAGAGGCCATCATATATTTACGATCACTAATTTTGTACTTCCCTTCAAGTAAAAACATGTTCCCTACATTTACCCTGTTAAATTATTTTGCAATGGATAAGCCTATGATGTCACTAATTGGCATCTCCTTTCTACGGAAAAGAGCTCTGGCATACGTCTAACTTCCAGTGTTATCCTTCCAACTTTTTTCTCCAATCCTTCAATATCATGTTGATTTGGCTATCGATTGAAGCTGAAAAAATAGTGATGGTTCACCACATCAGCATGTACCAAAGTCCTATACAACCAATGACTGTTGTTTTAAACTGCAGTCATTTTCACATTGCAGAAAACATGACAATCAGTTAACACATTAGTGCCAAAGGGCCAAAATAATCTATCTTTAGCGTTGCTGACTGAGGGATATGTATTTGCCAGTATTCTGTGAATAAACTCGGTACCATGCCAACTAGTTGCACCCTGATTCCTGGCCATGTTCACAGATTTTGTAACTCAACATCCCAATTCATCCTCTCCCAGATTTTGTGTAGACATTGAATTTCACTTTTCTAGTGTACTACAAAATTAGCTACACACATGTATGCAGAAGCATGAATGGAATTTCCACCCAAAAGGATGGGATGCAAAATGGCGATCTGCATGGATACTGGATCAGTGTTGAGGTGGATAGAGAATTGGTTGGCGGACAGGAAGCAAAGAGTAGGAATAAACGGGTCCTTTTCGGAATGGCAGGCAGTGACTAGTGGGGTACCGCAAGGCTCAGTGCTGGGACCCCAGTTATTTACAATATATATTAATGATTTGGACGAGGGAATTGAATGCAATATCTCTAAGTTTGCGGATGACACGAAGCTGGGTGGCAGTGTTAGCTGCGAGGAGGATGCTAGGAGGCTGCAGAGTGACTCGGATATATTAGGAGAGTGGGCAAATGCATGGCAGATGCAATATAATGTGGATAAATGTGAGGTTATCCACTTTGGCGGCAAGAACAGGAAAGCAGAGTATTACCTGAATGGTGGCCAATTAGGAAAAGGGGAGATACAACGTGACCTGGGTGTCATGGTGCACCAGTCATTGAAAGCAAGCATGCAGGTGCAGCAGGCAGTGAAGAAAGCGAATGGTATGTTAGCTTTTGTGAGGATTTGAGTATAGGAGCAGGGAGGTTCTGCTGCAGTTGTACAGGGCCTTGGTGAGACCGCACCTGGAGTATTGTGTACAGTTTTGGTCTCCTAATCTGAGGAAAGACATTCTAGCCTTAGAGGGAGTACAGAGAAGGTTCACCAGATTGATCCCTGGGATGGCAGGACTTTCATATGAAGAAAGACTGGATAGACTAGGCTTATACTCGCTGGAATTTAAAAGACTGAGGGGGGATCTTATAGAAACATATAAAATTCTTAAGGGGTTGGAGAGGCTAGATGCGGGAAGATTGTTCCCGATGTTGGGGAAGTCCAGAACCAGGGGTCACAGCTTAAGGATAAGGGGGAAGTCTTTTAGGACCGAGATGAGAAAACATTTCTTCACACAGAGAGTGGTGAGTCTGTGGAATTCTCTGCCACAGAAGGTAGTTGAGGCCAGTTCATTAGCTATATTTAAGAGGGAGTTAATTGTGGCCCTTGTGGCTAAAGGGATCAGGGGGTATGGAGAGAAGGTACAGGTTACTGAGCTGGATGATCAGCCATGATCATATTGAATGGCGGTGCAGGCTTGAAGGGCCGAATGGCCTACTCCTGCACCTATTTTCTATGTTTCTATAAAGCACAGAAATGGCTCCACAGCCCAATTCGACCATGGCGAACAAGATACCCCATCTAGGCTAATCCCATTTGTCCGCGTTTAGACCATACCCCTCTCAGCCTTTCCTATGTGTGTATCTGTCCAGATGTCTTTTAAATAATATTCCGCTTGGGTAGCTTACAGTCCAATGGTACGAACATTGAATTCTACAATTTTAGATAATATGAAACTATTCCCCCAAGCCCCACCCCTTTTCTCCCCCCCCCCATCCCTGTACCCCACCTGGCCGCGTGCCTATTTCTCCCCTCCACCCCCCCCCCCCCCCCCTGCTACTTTCCTCCCTCTGCCTTCACAATCTACAACTCTTCAAACTGTCATTATTGTAGATGCCCCAGCTACTTCCTCTGGCAGTTCGTTCTATATACCCACTACCCTCTCTGAGAAAATGTTCCCCTTCCTATTAAATCTTTCTCAGCTCACTGTAAACATATGTCCTCAGGTTCTTGATTTATATTCCCTGACAAAAGGACTCTGCATTCACCCTAGCTATTCCCCTTGTGATTTTATATACCTCTGTAAGATACCCCTCAGCCTCCGAAGCTCCAAGGAATAAATTCCTCTAGTCTTAGCCTGCGCAAACTCTCCCTGTACCTCAGGCCCATGATCTCGGCAACATCTTGTAAACTTTGTAAAACTTTTCTGCATCCTTTCCAGATCAATGGCATCGTTCCTATGGCAGAGCTGAACACAATGTGCCAAATATGGCCTCACCAATGCCTTGCACAACCCTAACATGATGTTCCAATTTCTATACTCAATTTCCTGACTGATGAAGGTCAGCGTGGTAAACGTTTTTCCCAATCCACCTGCGATGCCACTTTCACGGAAATATGTCCTTCTACTCCTAGATTCTTCTCCTCTTCAACACTCACCAGGGCCCCACTGTTCACTGTGAATGTCCTGCCTGGTTTGACTTTTCAAAATGCAACATCTCACATTTATCTGAATTATACTCCATGAGCCATTCCTTGGCCCACTTGCCCAGTTGATCAAAATTCCTCTGTAATTCTTGATAACCATTTTTACTGTCCATGATACCACCTATTTTAGTATAATGTGTAAACTTACTAATTATGCCTTGTACACTCTCACCCAAATTGGTGATGTAAACCACAAATAGCAATGGGCCCAGCATATCCCTGAGACACACCACTGGTCCCAGGCCTCCAGAATGAAAAACACCCATCTATCTCCACACTCTGCTTTCTCTAATCCTTTATTCCGTTAGCTAGCTCTCCTTGGATTTCATGCAATTTAATCATCCAAAGAAGCCTATCATTCGGAACCTTATCAAAGGCCTTGCAGAAATCCATAAAGACTATGTCCACGATGCTGCCCCCATCAACCTTCTTAGTTACTTCAAAAAGCTCAATCAAATTCATGAGACACAATCCATGCACAAAATCTTGCTGACTCTCCCTAATTAACCCCTGTTTTTCACATATCTCTTATTCCTCAGAATCCTCTCCAATAACTTTCTTATCATGGATGTTAGGCTTACAGTTTCTATGGTCTCATGATTGAACTTACAATTGAGACACTGGTTACATGTGTTCCTCAGTAGTTAAATTTTTCAAGAAGTACACTTTTCTAGTTTGAGCAAAGTATAGTCACCTTGCTGACTCTGGCAGATATTTACAGCTGGCTGATCCAATGTCCTGTTGTGTGCATAATAAAACCTTAAATAATATCTGCACATTAAAGTCAATAGATTGTGATTGCTTAGCCAAGCAACTGGAGATTTCACTGTATTTTTGCTGAGCTGAGGTACCATTGCCAAATCACGTATCTCAAAAGAGTCATCACGAATTGGAATGCAAAAGGATTGGAAGACAATTACAGTAAGGTATGAACCAATGAACCTATGAACCAATGGAAGTTCAGAAAAGGATGTCAGCCATTAAGGATACTTCACTCCCACAGACACACAAAGACCACAAACATTGTGGTTGACACCCTTCTCAGTGAGCTGATGAGCACCAAGATTTTGAAAGAGAAACCTTAAAATGTTGGTGATTGAAATACAATGGAGCCATACAAGAAATAATACCATGCATACGGGGCAGGATAAGGTGCATCTCCACAGCATCAAAATGGTGCTTTCGGATCCATGTACACACATGCACACACTTATACCCTATTCTCCTGCACACACCACAGTCAGTTCTTCAACAAATGTGCAATTAGATGTTTATTTAATTCAAATAAACTGTCAGGAATAGCACGGAATTCACCCGAATAGGTCTTACATCCCTCCTTTTTGTGGGCAGTGGGATCATTGAGGCACTTATCCTAAATAACTTTGTCAGTGGATACATTACCAAAATGCACTGCCCATGAGTTTGATCATAGTCTAGTGATATTTGTAGTGGCTTTGTGGAGTGCCTGTTGAAAGCCGAGTGTCAGTGTAAATAGTGTGTAGATGTTGAATTCCTTGCATTTTGCAAAATCACAGTTATTTGCTAGACCTAGGTGCTCCAGTGTATGTGAGGAAAGCTGCAAACAAAAAGGAGGGCTGTAAGACCTATTCGGGTGGATTCCCTACTATTCCTAACAGTTTATTTGATTTAAATAAACATCTTATACAATGCATGACAACTGATATCTGAGAATGTGTATAGCAGTGGGATAACATTAATAGAGTAAAGCAGATCCCATCAGGAAGTGTCTATTCTAAAATACAAGATTGAAGTGATCTTATCCAGAAATACGCCCTCATGCCTTTTGCTCCCAAAGTGCTTTGATTTAGGATTGCATAGCTGTGACCAAGCCAGCACAATGCAATCCATTTTCTAGGTATCCATTTTCTCTCTATCACTAACACTGCACAGTTCTACCTGCTTATTTCATTATTCAGTTCACCCTGTCTCATCATGGGGCTTTCATGTGCAATAA